>NW_009938644.1:0-28627 GCF_000696875.1 Nestor notabilis
GTTTAGATTAGTTATAAGGAAGAAGTTCTTCCTTATGTTCCAAGTGAGGGTGGTGAGGCACTGGAATAGGTTGCCCAAGGAAGTTGTGAATGCTCCAACCCTGGAGGTGTTCAAGGCCAGGTTGGACAGAGCCTTGGGAGATATAGTTTAGTGTGTGGTGTCCCTGCTCATGGCAGGGGGGTTGGAACTAGATGATCTTAAGGTCCTTTCCAACCCTAACTATTCTATGATTCTATGATTACAAACACTGCTAAGGGGAGGGCTGAAATCTGGGTTTATTATAGTTGACTATTTATAATGGAATAATGATTATAAAAAGTGTAAAAGCATCCTTGAACGTCAAGGACCAAAATCTGTACTCATGGAAAACAAAAAGGTGAAAGATAGGCAGCATTGTAGCAAATGGACAAGATCTTGAACACCTTCATTAGTAGCAACAATAAAACTAATTACTGGAATATCTGCAGGCAAGGAGGGGGAAAGGACAGTGAATTTCTTTTGATTTCCTTCATTGTGGGGAATTTTCCAAGACTTAAAGAGAACTATGTTAGCTACATAGCACCACGTCAGGAATGACGTCAAAATGACCAAGTCAAATGGGCTGTGGAATTGGGAATTTAGAACCACGCAGCGCTTACACCGATGGATAACTTTTTAGAGAAATGAACATTTTGTTATGGTGATTCACCAGCTAGCAGCTGGATATTTTTCTCAAAATATTCAGAAATATTCAGCTTGGTAAGTGCAGCCAACAGTTTGTACTGTTTGGGCTAATGTAAAAACGTGTAGTATTTTCTTAGTTTCTAGACAACGTGGACCAAAATCACATCTCTTCTTCAGCAGCAGCACAAAGCAATTCAAAAGGCAGACAAAGTGGTGACTAGGTAGGAATTCTACTTACACAGGAATCCCTTGATAATAGACAACTATCGTAACAGCCTAATGTAGACTTTTCTCCAGTGTCTAATCTCTTGAAATGCCTGAGCAAAACACGAGTTGGAAATTTGTTTCTACTTCTGAGTTAGTCTGAGCTGTCAACACAGTCCTCCCAGAAAGTGGGTAGCAGCATATGAATTAGGGCAACCCTGCAGCTTGAATTCTATTTGATGTTATGCTGGTCTGACTCACAATGTGATGCAGATTTTACCACAGCTGCAGTGGAGTTTGAGGTCTGAAGATGGAGCTCCCTGGCTGCCACCCATGCTGTAGGATCAGATGCAGCTGGGATCAGGTACACTTTGTATTCTGAGCTCCCTTTTCTTTGCCATTTTTGGATCAGTCTCTATTTCTTTAATTTTCAATTTTTCCATCCCAACCTCCAGGTACTATTTACCAATATAATAAAATGAAATAATGTATAAAATAAACCACATGCACACAAACTAACAGAAGTCTTGTTCCCCCTTTTCACATCTCTAATATTATGTTCCCTTTCTTCTTGCCTCTACTGCTCATTTTCTGGCTCTTTCCCATCTCAATTTCTCTCTGTGGTGGTTGATTACAGATGTGATATTTCCTGTATCAAATTCAGTGCTATAAAAATAGGCCACAGTGCAGAAAATACTTTAGAGGGGCTGGGTTAGTTGTGTTAGTGAGGTTCTGTGTTGAAGAATAATGACACATTAATTTATTTATCTGCAGGGAATCATTAGTGAAGGTTCTTGTTAATGGCCTCTCACTCTTTCTACTGATTCATTCTCACCTGTTTGCTGAAATCATAGTGACTATGTAGAAATACAGTGTGACCTAAATAGCTCAAATTCATTAGACCATGATTATCATGAGGCAGGAGGGCTAGCAGATACACTTTAAATGAGAATGTAACATAGGTAGCTCTTTATGAAAGTGTGAAAAAATGAGTTACATCTTTAATAATTTTAGGCAACTAGGTCTCCAGCATGATTCGTGTACCTGCTGTACATACGGTGATGTGAAATAAGCCAGAAGCAGCATCCTTCCCACTACTTCCTCCTGCTTTTGTTGATTTAAGGGAGGCTCTTGGGTATCTGATCCTATCCTGTGCCTGAAAATTTATTCATATAACTCCCCGTGCATCAGCATGATATTATACCCCTTGTTCTCTGGAGGAAATAATTAAGCAAATTACTAACGCATAAAATGCTCAAGTTAAAATGCTTAAATATTCCATTTGATGCAGTTATATATAGCTTAATGTAATGTAATAACTGCAGTATCCTCTTAGTCAGAATGCTGTGTGCGGTATCCTCTTAGTCAGAACGCTTTGGCTTTCATCTCCATTAAATGGAATTCTAATTAAGAGCTGATTCCAATTTTGTCAAGGTTGCTCTGTTGTTACACTCTTAAACAAGGTCAGAAGGTGGAAAAGGACTAACCTGAATATAAATTAAAACTAATCATCAGAGGTCAGTGCAATAGTGTTACTACTGTATATAAATGCAGACTTTAGAACTGCAGTTGCAAATACTGTGCTGTCAAGCAGGGTTTCTAAAGTGAGACAGTAACTTATCTATTGACCGATTTGTAGCAGAATTTGCTCCTGTGGAAGGCAAGTTAGTTCAGCTTAAGTACAGTTATTGCAAAGAAAGTGAAAATAATACCCAAATACAGCTAGTGAGGAAGCAGATAATAGAATTCAGTCTTTTGTTGGAGGAACTAGCATGAAAATGCAATTCCAGAAGAGCTGCATTTAACACTCAGCAGCTCATGGATGCACATGAAGTTCCCACTATCTTGGCCAAGAAAGCCAGCAAATAACTGCAACTGTGTGTAAGCTACTTAGACATTCCTATAACAGCTGTATTGTACTGGAATTGAGCAATGACTGTGTATGAGAGAGACATGGAGAGGAGGAAAAAGAATTTTCTGACAGTGTGTGTAGGTGCAGATTTTGTGGTGCAGGTGCCCACTTCCTTCACTGCATTCATTCAGAGTTTCATTCAGTTTTTGCTAAAGACATGAACTGAAACAGTATCTAAATGCAAAACTCATCATTTGGAATTAACTTTCTGTTTGGGGCCTGGAAAGAATTCACTATATACTGGCTCTGTTTCCGTATATGGCTTGCTGTGAAGGAACATAGATCATCCAAGTTTTGCTGATCTGTTGGCAGTGTTGCCTTCCTACGGTGATCGTAAAGCCCTTTGTAAGTAAAACATGCTGAAGCTAACAGTGTTGGCCTTTACTCGAGTATCATACATTCGTATACTTCGGCTCAGTAAAGGATAGATTAAGCTATAGTGTATCGTTGATTTACATTTCCTCTTGACCTAGTCTCCATATAACAGAGATTGGGAACAGATTTTTGAGCTATGCTGATTTCACAGCTTGAGTCAATTTAGCAGATCTACACAAAGTGTGAGAAACTAATAAGTTTTGTTCATCTTCTAAGTAGCTTTTGTGTCATTCCGTCTGTCCCCCTCCCTAATACTTTTCTCACCTTGATGCAAAATGTGGGCTTTAGGTCAGAGGAACCTAATGCTAATTAACATTTCTGGTCATAGAGAGATGTGCAGATGTAAGAATAAAATTGATATGCTAGTGCTGATCTGAAATGCAGAAAATAGGCATGCATTGCTAAAGTATCTTTCATCAGAATAGAAAGGAGTACCTGTGGTTTTATCTAGAAATGGAATGGACAGACCTTCTGGCCCCTGGAATTGCAGTTTGAAAGTACTAGCCAACTTGAATATTTGTGTAATATATGAATATTATTTGTGTAAGATAAGGGACACGTGGTTTTGACTATACATTGAAAAATATTGCATTATAACAAGAATATGTAGTGATAATGTGTATACATTATTTCCTGTCATTTGCTGACAAGTTATTTGTTTAACTAGGAGGTCCTTAACCTCTGAACCCACTTACTTTTTACAATGCTTACTTCTGTGTTGTACATGTAGTGAAGTCCAATTTATATAGAAACAAATCTAGTTACAGACAAGATTGTTCTGCTTTGGCAACATGGGTATAAGTTACAGCTCCTAGTCATGGTCAGCTGGAGCCTATCTTCAGGATGCTTTTTTGTCTTGCAGTTTTGTCCAGGATATGGAATTTATGTGCTGTACTCTCAGTCAGTGGCCCTGATCTGCACATTCCCAGTTTTATGACAGGAAAGCGGGACAAAGGGGCCCAGGCCTACACCTGGTTAGAAGATCACATACACTGCAACCCGGCTACATCTCTTGGTTTTATTTTTTCAGTTTCTTTATTATAAAGTTAAGTATTTGTGTAAATATAAATACATGAATAAGTATTGGCATGATGTAGATTACAATGTGTAGGTGGCATGTGAGGGAGAGGATAGCATCTTCTACAGTGCAAGAAAATAACGTGGTAAATATCTGCTGTGTGGTTTATTTCTGGAAGATTCTGTACTGAGATGGTCTGATCCCACCTGTGTCTCCCGCTGGTTCACTCAAGGTGGCTACTTGTTCAGAGCTTTACCTGGGTTCTGCTTTTCAGAAGTGAGTAGGCACTGGGACTTCAGTGTCACTTAATGTACCTCAACATGCTTTCTGTAATAATATGTTATCTTTTATTTCTTCAGGAACTGCTGCTGCTTTCTCCCATACTGTTTCTCATCAACATATTAAACCCCTTCTTCACACATTTTGTTCAGCTGTTGTATGAATAGCCTTCTAGGTGGTGTAAATTCAGAGGAGTTTGGTTTGGGGGAAAGTTTGCAAAATGAAGCAGTAAATTGTTGGGAAGAGCTTAAACTGAGAACAGTGTTGCAAGTTTCCCCATGGAGGTTTAAGTCTGATTAACTTACAGAACTGAAGTACATCTTTGAATTTATTTTCAAATAATGGTCACTGTTATTTTCTTTATTATGAATTTTTAAGAAGTCCTTGGGGAACATTTCTCTACAGATACCTGTAGGGTTTACAAAAGAACCAAGTATTGCCATTGACCTTGAGTGTTTTCAAAAGAGGAGAGCAGGGAAGGCAAGTAAGTGCAATTTCAGCCCCCATTTACCAGCCATCATTCAGTGCCAAGTGTCACAACTTCCACTAACTCTGAGGAACTCTCGTCTTCAAATGATATGAAGTCTAAATATGACATTTATTTTGATTGTGTTATAAAATGACAGATAATGCATTTCAGTTAATTCAGGAATATAATGTCAGAGCCAAAAAAGATTCTAAGCTGAGTAAATTTAGCTATAGTGTAGGCTCTCCTGTCTAAAATCGTGATCTTAAAACTTTCTGAGGCTTCAACTTCAGGACACCTGAAGTTGCAGTTTTTTTGATCAATCCATGAAAAATATTTGAGAGTTACTCTTACTGAACATAAGGATATTCTAGTGATTCATAAAGTCAGGTGTGAGTGGAGAGCCCCTAAATCTAGACTTTGTTACTAGTGATGTTTATATATTTTGTCTAGTTACTTATTGCTTCTCCAGTAGCTATTTTACATGACATACAGAAGCAGTCAATACTCTATTTGAGCATAATAATTTTCTCATGAGAGATATCACCTGTAGCTTTGAGTTACTTCACCTTGAGGCGGGACTTGAGCCTGGGTGTGTTATAGATTGGATTAGAGCTGTAAAATTGGAAGTGGAAAGAGCACAGTGTTTCCAGCTTTTTTTGGAAGAATGTATGTAGCCCTTTCTCTTTTTCTGTCTCTCTCTGTATGTATATATAATTATTATTATTTTGAAAGAAAACCAGCAGCACTTAGGTGATGGCAGTTTTTTGAAAGTGTGATAAGTTCATCAGTATCTCAACCTCTATACCTGTTGTTCATTAATGCCATGTAATGTCATGTTCTGATTATAAATATGGTTGTAGCTGTAGTGTTCTGCAGCCCTTTTATTTAGACAGAGACTGCACCTATCCTTATAGATCCCAATGTTCTGTTCTAGACAACTGCTTCAAGTGTTGACTTTAGGTATCTCTGTGCTTAGCATATTGCTGTTTGCATGCTATTTAGAGGGGTCTAATTTTCCCTATATTTTTCACGTGGGACATAGGTCACTCCTAAAAGCTAGCTGTGCTTAGATTTTATGTTCCTGAGTCCTTTATTGCATCCTTTCTCCTTTATTGTAGCCTGTTTTTCTACTTAATCTTAGAATAATGAGTATAGCATCTGTCATATTTGTTGTTCTGAGGAATCATTCCTCTAATGGGCTTTTGTAGTGTTTAAAGCCAAGTAAATGTGTTTTTCAGAGCTGACCAGCATATGTAGGCATCTGTCCTGTGTTGCAGAAGAATCTTATCTGTCCTGCAGGCACCCTGTTTTCTAGGAAGATTGTGTTTTCCCTTGCCATGTTTATTTACAGTTTCATTTAAAAGTTTTAAAAAAAATTGAGAAAGGAGAAAGGAGAGAAAAAGTGAAGACATGAGGCTTCAGATCTGTATCATGGTAAATATCTAATGAAGTTTTGGTGGGAGTCTTACAGAACTTTTCAGAGTAACCGTTACAGCAAGACCATAACTTCCTATTGCCAGTTGTGTTTGTAGCAGGGATAGACGGGTACTCAGGTTTGTACTCATCCTTTCAAAAGATAACAGTTTGTCTTAGAAGAATATGAAGTATTGTTGTTCAGAGCAAGAAAAGCAGTTGAGAAGATCATAAAAGGTAACAAAATTCTATGATATATGTATTTATGAGTGATATTATATAAAGTAATTCAAAGGACAAACCCGCATAGGTTCTATAAAGTTAAATGATGTCTTTTCAACTGCTACAAATTCTTGAAGGATTTAATGAAACACAGAATAAGAGAACTGAGAGCTGTTAATACAGGTTTGTGCTAAAGTAACTCATGCAAAATTATTAAAAAAGTGGAGCAAATAAGGCAAAGGGAAAGTTTTACCACTCATGCAAAATGCATGAAGAGGTAGGAAACATAAAGAGCAAGATCTCTGACTGGGGAGTATTAGAAAGAAGCCAAGCATTAGGGTTATTTGGGGTTTTGTACACCAGCTGATACATTACTAGGTATCTGCCTGGAGTAATGGTGAAAAGCAGGGTGTCAATACATGGTTATGTCATAAATTTATTTTAATTAGGCAATATTAGAAAAGATTACTGAGAGCTCCAGGAGAATGTAATAGGACTTGGTAATAAGATGTCAGATTAAATTCAATTTAGATGAGTGCATGGGAATTAAAATATAAATCACTTCAGCGTGCACAGCTCTAAATTAGTCTCTAAGAAAAGTGCATGATATTTTATTGGATTATTTGAGAAACAATGTTTTGATTAAGTAAAGATTATAGTAAAAAGTTCAATAAAGGCTTAAATACTTTAAAATGCTGTGGGCTGTGTTCTTGTACATCTTGCTTATTGATTGTTGACGATAGTGTTTTCATAAAGTGTTCCAGAGGCCACGCCAGATTCGAGTGGCTTGGCACAAACACTGCCGTCCCATTCACAGTGGGCAGCTTGGTGAGCTGGTATCTGGCTTGTAGATTTGGAAGTAGAGGCTCAGATGATAGTGTAAATTTTTGTTCTTTTTTCCCTGAAAAGGGGATTTTCCAAACCACTCTGTTCTGATCCCAGACCAGTGAAATTCAGGGAGGTCTCTCCTTTCAGACATAGACTTAGTTCTTGGCTCCTGAGTGTGCAGAGGGACATTAGACCCTTTCAGTCTGTAGATTTCCAAAGCTAAACAGAAAATATATCCCCTCACTGGTAAAAGATTTACATGCCCAGATTGTTGTAATCATTGAATCAGGCAAAATAGGTCTGTTCTGAGAATTATATTTATGGTTTTCTATTATGTGAACTAGTTACAGTAATGGGCTGCTTCACAGCTCCCCAAATCAGCAAAATTTAGATGCAGATGCAGGATGTTGCCATCATAGGCTGTGGGTAGCCAGAGGGTTGTGCTCAGTCTGCTGAAGCTGGCCCCCAGTGCAACATGGGTCCAGAAGGAAAGCGTGAATAGAAACACTTGATTCCACAATTCATTTATTTGGGAGTTTTGTGGAGAGGGAATTCATTGCTGAGGAAGCACAAATAATCCAGGATCTGGGGGTGCAGCCAACATCTTTCCCTTCCAAGCTGAGCTTCAGTATGAAGGGGACTCCTGCTGTAGTTGGCTTCTGCAGAGATGTAGGCAGACTGGTAGCATCTTGATATATCATTTCCGAGTCGTAATTAGCTAGGAATAGGCACTGATATGCTTCTGAACCTGCCTGAGTTTTGGTGTTCAAAACAGGGGTGTTGATGGTATTTAGGTGCCCCTATTTTTTAAGTACTGGATTGGATTTCACCAAGCTTGGGGAGGCTATTTCCATAAAGATGTACAAGTTCCAAAATGTCAGCTTCATGAGCAGGGTATAGCCTTACAAGTACGTGATAATACTGTAAGCATCATTTTTCACTTCCCATAATGAAAAGGTGGTTGAACTCATATCTCTCCATGCTTAAAAATAACAGCTCTAAACTGAAATCAAGACTGGGAAATTTCAGCCCAGCTGATGAAAGTCAGTATTTTTAGCCCTGTTTAATTCTGCTGCTTTCCTGAAACCACTGGAAACTCTGCTACAGCTGGTAAGCACAGGATATCACCTGCAAGATTCGGAGACCTGTGTGTTATGATGAAAATTCTGATCTAATCTGTATATTGTGGCTGCTATCAAGTGCCTGCAGTAAGACTGCTTGCAACTAAATAGTCACAGATTTGACCCTAAGTCTTTTCTGACTTATCTCCAGGGATGTAGTGTAGCTCTTCTGGACAGCAAAGGCACATCCAGTTTTAAATCTTGTCTGTGGAATGATCTTTTCTTAAAAAAACCCACTACATGAAGAGATTTAGATAGTCTTTAGCCTTGTGCTTACTCAATTATGATGACCACTGCTGCTTGCAACATTACATATTTATACAAGGAAAGTGTTTTAACTGAACCAAAACATAAATTTGACTGGATTATTATGTCCCTTCAGGTTTCCAAAGGAAATTTTGGTATTGCATACACGTAGGCATTATATATATGGCTATTTGCTTTTTGGCTCTTTCCAGCTTTTAAAAATATACTTAAAAAGGAGCAAAAATTGCAGAATTGGAAAATTACTACAGCAAACATAAATAATTAAATGATACAATTTTGGTTTTTTGGGAAAAAAAAATCAGATACCTGAATTCCCTTTGATTTCTTGTTTGCAGTCATAGAATCATAGAATAGCTTGGGTTGGAAGGGTCATCTCCTTCAGCCCCACTGCCATGAGCAGAAACATCTTCAACCAGATCAGGCTGCTCAGAGCCCCATCCAGCCTGACCCTGAATGTTTTCAAGGATGGGTCATTTACCACCTCCTTGGGCAATCTGTGCTGGTGTTTCACCACCCTCATCATAAAAAATGTTCCTTATATCTAGTCTGAATCTCTCCTCTTTTAGTTTAAAACCATTATCCCTTGTCCTACTGCAACAGGTGCTACTAGGAAGTCTGTCTCCATCTTTCTCGTGGCCCCTCTTTAGGCACTGGAAGCTGCTCTAAGGTCTCCCCAGATCCTTCTCTTCTCCAGGCTGAACAACCCCAACTCTCTCAGCTTGTCTCCACAGCAGTGGTGCTCCAGCCCTCTGAGCATCTTTGTGGCCTCCTCTAGACTTGCTCCAACAGCTCCACATCCTTCTTAGATTGTTTTCCCCAGAGCTGGATGCCGGACTCCAGGTGGGGTGGAGAGTGGAGTAGAGGGGGAGAATTGCCTCACTTGGCCTGCGGGCCATGCTTCTTTTGATGCAACCCAGCATACAGTTGGCTTTCTGATACAGATCCCTTCTAGGCTTCTCCCTTCCTATCACTTATATGAAAATAATTCATGGTAAACCTAAAAAGTGCAAAGTATGGAGATTTGATGTTACTGCCCATGTTTTTCTGCAGTCTTTCATATTTAACATATTTAATCTACTAATATCAAACAGTCTGTAAAATAAAGCAGGGCTCATATCACAGCGACAGAACAGGGAAAAAAAGCCACAATAAAGGAAGTTAAAAGATCATTACTTTGGGAATTAACGTTTCTAAACCTACAGTGTAGAAAAATAAATTTTTGGTTGTCTTCAGGTCTTTGAAGATATTTCTATCAAAAAGCCTCTTTATATCATACTGCTGATGAAAATCTGAGTAATTCGAAAAAGTAGTTTCTTTCATTTGATCCTTCAAATCTCAAACTCCAGGGAAAGAAGAGCTTTCCAATTTGTAAGTAGAATGGGAAGAAGCTCTGCTGCTGACCTGAGAGAGCAGAGACAATTAATAGGAATAACAACAGTACTTTTAAATATAATCTTGCAAAAGCAACAGCTATAAAAGGGAGGAACAGATTTTGGTGTTCCTACAATGAAAGAAATAATGATCATTTAAAAAAAATACTCATGCAAAATCGTACAGTCAGAAAGAAATTTCTAAACATTTATGGAAATTTGGCTGAGGAGAAATTAGAGTCTTATGTTTGCAAAATCTGGGGCAGGAGCTACAACTCTTTCCTGGCACTAAGCAAAGAACTTAACTGCCAGCTCAGTTTTTCCATCTGATGCAATATTGCTGGTTAATGCACAGTGCTTATGCTGGTAGTATTTATCATCAAAGCACTAAGGCAAGGTCCACGTATAGTACTGGCAGTCTCAGGCATGCTGAAGCAAGATCCACCTCCCAAACCCCCATAGGATTGGCTTAAAATAAAACATGAGATTTAAAAATTGTTTGAGGCTATTTATATTTTAATTTTTAAAATGGAATTTCACCAGACAGGTTGTAACAATGTTGAGATAGGGCTGCCTGTTGAATGTAATTTCTGGAATCTTATATAAAGGCTGAGCATTTTGGCCTAGTTTACTTCAGATGTTGCAGAGCTTGGATTTAAATCAAGGAAAACACTTTTCAGAATCAGTATCTGGTTCAGGCTTATCTGTAGACATGACACATGTGTTTCAAAGTCTTAAGAGTAGTCAACTCTTAAGACTAAGTCATGGAATCATAGAATGGTTAAGGTTGGAAAGGACCCTAAGGTCATCTAGTTCTAAACCCCCTGCCATGGAGGACATATATAGGTGAAATGATAAATGTAATATGGAGTAGCTTACAGTTTTTGTAGAAAATTTTAATGGATTTTATCTGATGATATTTTATTCAGTAGCTGTGATTTTATACATTTTAAGCAAGAATGTTTTGTCTATACCTACGAAATTAAACTGAAGAGGGAAATAATCCCGGTTAGATGATGATGATTTTAAAAAGGAAAGCCAAAACATACAATTACAAACAAATACTGGGAAATTCCCTATATGTTCATGTAATTCTGTTACCACAGTGCATTCCAAAACTCCCAATCCTTTAAGCAAGAACCCTTAACTCACACAGCCTGTTGATTTGCTGCCCGCTGAAGAAGTCTTATGTTTGTTGATGATTATGACATAATTGACATTTTCTCTGTTGCTTTATCAGTCCCTGCCTACAGTGTAAATGTCTTGGAGAGGACTTCTGCAGTCTTCATGTCGTCCTTGCAGTTCTCATTCAGAGTGAAATATTCCCCTTCAGTATCCATTTATGCTTGGGCTCCAGTGAGATTGCTCAGTTTGTCAAATACTTATCACCTGTTAATATGAAAAATTCTGTGTTTTAGAGAGAGGACATTGATCACTTGAGTTCTGTGTTAATAATAACTATTGTCAAATCATCGTGGATAAAGGATGTCCCAATTTAGGGTTTTTTTCATTGCTGGCAAGAGAAACGTGCTTAGTCACTGCAGTTAATTTTGGCTATGGTTCCAGAGCCTTATAATGGCTAAATTCAGTCTCTATTTTTGGTTGTCTTTGTATATTTGAAAAAATCAGGAACAGTTTTAAAGAAAGGATTTGATGCCATCTGAAATGACATTGGTCGCCTTTTCACATAATTTTGATGGAATTCTTTACTTTTGTACTTTGTTTCACCAGTACAGCTAAATCTGTCATTCACTCTCGAATAATACTGGACCAGCTTGCTTTGCAACATAGGGGATTAATACAGCCTGCTTACTGTTATATATTTTAATACTATCTGAGGAAAAGAAGGTTTCCTCTCTTATCTGTTTTCAGAAGCATTAAAATGTTTTACAATTTCAGCCCTTACACATTGGCTTCGATAACTCTCATGTAAAATTATGGAAGCAGTAAATCCTTTCTATCTTTAATTGAAATCCTTTCATATCACTCTTTAGGGCAGTCTGCATTTTGCAGTTATTTACACGTATTCGGTATGAAACATACATTCTTACAGTTTTTACAGTCTTTGACCTTCAGCATTGTACATCTCATGACCCACAAAAGTTTTCCATGTTGTGTGGACCATGTTTATGCCCTTTTCATTTGCTGCATGGGGTTCATACTGCTTTTTATCTTTAGACTCTGCAGAAATAAAGTAGTTTTGCACTCAGTTCCTTTCCTTGCTAACTCTGGTGTCCAGTTCTAGCTCTGCGCACATTAGACCAGCTTTACTACTGAAGGCTACATCCTTGCATTAACTTCTGTTCCGCTGTGCAATCCTCACCTTCTCCCCAGTGGAAGGGTACGATGTTCAGGTGCTTAACTGGAGCAGGCTCAGCTCATCAGCCATAATCTGTCACGTGGCTGTGTTTTACTGCTACAGGTATTTGTGTCAGCTCAAGGGGAGATTAGAGGCACAGGATTGGAAACAAATACTAGGGACTGGGAGGTGCTGCCTCTCATCATCAGCATTGCAGTTTGAAATTGCCAGTGGATCTGTAAGGCTGGCCAGTGAGGAGCTGTTCTTCAAGGAGGCTGCAGAAGTATTGATAGCTGAGTAGAGCGCTTGTGTCAGTGGTTGCATGTTCATCTTTCCAACACACTGCTTCCACATATTTGGTCCTCCATATGACTGTGGGTCAGGGTGTTGAACTTCTGCAGATTCTGAGCTTTTCTGTAAGGCAGTATTGCCAGTTCATTGTGTCTAGATTAAAAAATGAGGTTTTCCCTGACTTTCTAAAAACCACCTTATAGGTGGTTTTTAGATTTTAGAATTGTTCAACATTTGTACCCCAAAAGCTTTTACCAATGGCAACAGTTATCTGAAGCATGAGGCTTAAGAAGGAGCTCTTTTGTATTTGTGATTTTTTAAATATTTTTTCAGTGAAGATAGGGCTGCTGCAATAAGGTACAGCATGCACATGATACCTTGTTATGGAGCTATTCTAGCAGTGCACTGTAGGCAGGGAAGGAATTTCTTTCCCCTTGCAGGCTCTTTCAGTTTGGTTTATTTAGGTAGCACAGAAGCGGAGCTGTATTCATAACCAAAACAATGTGTTGTACCAATATTGTCTACATAGTAATTGTAATTTTGGATGTTGTATGAAAACATGAGCAATAACTTCGCTATTCACATGCTGCTTATTCTTTGTGAGTTTCCTTTCCTGTTAAAAATCCCACACCCCCAAAAATCGCTAGAACATTGTAAGAATTAAAGTATAGTAACGTACCCAGTAAGTGGGATGGATATGACTGCGCTGAGAAAAAGATGCCATGTTCCTTTGGGAATTACTCTGTTTATATTGCTGTTAAGTCACTGAATGTGTCCGTGGTGAAATATAGACTTACATTTACAGAACTCTGAACAGTGTCTGAGTTTCAGACTTATGTAGTTAATAAAAGAGCCAATTCTCTTCAGACAGCCTTGAATTCTTATTAAATGTATAAGTTTCATTTTAGGCAGCAGGTTTCTACATACTGGAAGCTTCAGGCTAAAGGAAAAAGAAAACAGAACTTGTGTATATTTGTAAGTATAGTGCTTAAAGGAAAATTTTTGCTCCTGCTGCCATGGCTTTGACTAACGTAGTTGTAAGGTGGTTTATTTTCCCCTTTAAGAAGGGCAGAGAAGAAATACAAATTGAGGAGAACATAATTTGATTTCTGGAGCTCTCAAGTAGCTAATGTACTTTTCATTATAAAAAGCATTGAAGGGGAAAGCAACTGCTGTTTCTTAATAAAAAAATTTCTATGTCCTGCAGAAAGAGCAATAGAAATCCACCTGGGAATTTTCACTGGAATGAATGTGACTAGTTGTAGAAATGATACTTAAGTAGTAGATAGTACTTACTGTAGTACTATGTAGTAAGCGCGGAAACTTCCTGTTTCTTTCACAGCTTGAAAAATAAGGCAAAGAGAAGTCATATGGCTGGAATATAGCACAGTTTTTGTGTTAGAGCAAGGAAGAGAATCCAGATTACTAATTCTTGACAGTGTCTTCCATCCTACTTAGAAAACAGCTTTTTTAATGCTTAGAGGTGGTAAAATCATTGACATATTTGTGATAAAATTCCATGTAGGTAACATTTCTTATTTCAAAAGCAGAACTGAATCAAATGAAGTAACATAATAAAACCTGAATTTTAAGTAGAATGCTTTTCACAGCAACACCAGTGTACTTGTAAAACTTACTAAAATCTGATTTTTTTCTTTAACTTGATTCAGACAGTGTATCACTGAAAAGATATTCTTATAAATGAAGGGCTGCTCTCAGCTTTGCCATTCAATTTGATTGCTTCCATTTCCAGGCAAAGTGGCTCATCCTGAATCCTGTGTTGTTTTCTTTTGCTTAACAGAAAGCTAATAATACTTCCTCATGGAGGCAATCCCACATAGCAGAAGGTAGGAGGGCATGTGGAAGTGGATGTTTTAAAACTGCTCAGCTTACCTGGTGATGGGCGGTGGATGTGACAGCAAATTTCACATCAAGTAAGTGGGAAATATATATATCACTGGCACTTCTGTCTAAGACTGAATACTTCTAGGTGCCCAACACAACAGTAATTCTTGAAGCTGCTGTGAATAAACACATGTGAGAGTATTTATCTAGAATGCAAAGCTTCAAAAGTATTTTGGAACCGTATCACTGACATATGGTACAACAGTTTAAATGATACAAGCAGAGTCATTGTTGCAGACTTTACAGATAACAGCAGAAGTAAAACTCATGCAAGGTGCAGAGCCTTATGGAGTGATTTACAGAGAAACTGGCTGTGACAACGCTAGTCAGTCTAAAAAAAACCCCAGCCCACAAGTTAAAACAGTGGAACAGCTTTTCCTTCAAGTGTAATGATGAAGACAAACAGATGAATGTAGGAGGAATAAAATAAATCAGCTGTTAACACCCTTTCTGAAAGCACTTTTAAAAGATAGTAAAATTACTTTTTATTATTTTTTATAAATAAACTTTTCATCCTTTTCAAGAAGGAAATAAAGTACCTCTTGATTGTGTACACATTAAAAATGAAATTTTGCGCAAATCTGTGAGGACTTTCACATCATAAAAAGTGTTATGTCAGATTGACGACTGTTAGTTGTGAGAACAGATATTCTTCAACCCTGTTTTTAACAAGTGCAGTAAGATGAGTTCATTGCCATCAGCAATCACGACTTTGGCCTCCACTCCAAATCCATTTAATGCAAAATTCTGGGGAGGAAATGGGCTTCGTGCTGGGAAGAGAAAATGAAGAAATGTGGGTCAGAGAGTGTTCCACATTCAGTGGTTCTGTGCCAAAAACAATCTGTAACTTTCTGCCTAGACTTTACAAATCAACAGCAGCATCTATAATTGGACTTCCAAGCAAAAAAGAGCACAGCATAAACAGTGCTGGTGTAAGATGCTCAGCAATGTCAGTTCGCCCAAGAAAATGATCCCATTATCTCTTCCAAATCCTAATGTGCTGTTTCTGACCTTATCTCCTCTCTATTTCTACAAAACCTAGTATTCTTTTTGGCTCTGATTGTGAGTTACAAACCTGATTTCCTGGGTCTTAAGCAATTGCAGCAAGCTTGAAGTTTTTTTAGGTCTGTTTTTTTCATGAAGATATTCTACGCAATATTCAAAATTGTAATCACAGAGCTGAAATTAATGATGTAGACTCTAGTTCTGAAGAAATGTAGGACAAATGAAGTAACTACAGTGGCTGAAAGCAGAATCAAGACTTCCCCAAAGTTCAGAATGGCTGTATTGGTACAGTCTTGTTTACTCCAGGTCTGATGAGAGTGCATTTTTAGTTTTGAAATCAAAAATACCATTACATTATAGTTTCTGAAACAAAGCACTGAAAATTGGGTATTGGACAGTAATCTGCGTTTTTACTCTATTTCCTAATCTCACAGGTTGGTAATTACTTTGCACCAACTGCCAAATCATTAAGGAGTGGAATATTTTTACCTGCCTATGCTGATGAAAGGGGAAATCTTGTTATTTTCTGATTTTAAGCATCTCATGAGATATGTAACAGCTTTAAACACTTCTGTTGCTACAGCCTGCTGGGTGCTTAGAAAACTGTCTTCTTCATGTGTTGGGTTTTTTGGGGGTAATATCTCTTGTTTCAGTTTGTTTTCAGTGCAGTGTAAGACAGCATACAGAATCATTTTACAGCTTTGGGTACTTTAGGGGGAATTCCTTCCTGCATCCATTTCTCAGAGTAAGTAAAAGCAGGGAGAAGTACCAATATTAAGAATAAATGCATTTTAAATGGTATTGTAGACTTAATTTTCAATCCTTAATTTTCAAAGGATGGAGATGGCAGTGGGTGTTACATAGGATGACCCTCACATGCCTGACTCTAGTAGTATGGAAACTTCAAGGGGGCCCCAGCTTGGTTTCCTGACCATAGGCTGCACATGCATGAGCAGAACTGGTGTGCAGCCACCCCACAGCCAGTTCTTACTGAGCATTCCCCTCTCTGAATCCAGCCTGCCTAGAGACTGCGTGAAAAACACAGCAGTGCACAGCTCTCTATCTCCACTATTTGTATATTGTATTTAAACATCCATATTTATGGATTAGGTGCTGCACTCTGTACTTTCTGTGTTTAGTTGATTTTTTTTTCCCCTGCAGCTTGCCATTTTAATAGTGATTTTCAAATCTATGAGTATATTCTGGTAATTTTAGCAAAATTTATTGCTTGCTAGATAAAATGATGTATATATGATCATAGTATGTTGGACGAGGTAAAAGAAAATGCCCTTGTGGTTGTGCTACATATTCTATATATTTATGTAGATGTTTTATTTGATAACTGCCACTCTGCTTTAGCTATTTAATGGGAGTTCATTGCTTATTCTACCATCAGATATGGAGACCCAGGTGTACCAGGGGGCACCGAGTTATGTTTTCTGTGGCTTTACAGAACCATATTAGTGTTCCTTAATCATTAAGTATCATAAATTGTGGTTATATAACTTTTAAGGTAGAACACATGATTATAGGTCAGAAACGCATTAAGAAACTTAAATTAAGTGCATGAAAACATTGCTTAGGAGACCTTGCAGGCTCCATTCCATTGTGAACACTTGTTATTAGTGATGAGAAAGGATAACCGTTACAGTGCTTTCTGTCTGTGGATTTAAAAAGGGGCTTTACAAAGGACTGTTGTACGTATTTGCAGATGAGAAGATCGGGACAGAAAGAAAAGAAGCAATTTATCCAAAGTCACCTGGAAAGCTAATGATACAGCTGGAAGGAAACCCAATGGATTCAGAGGTCTGGGCCAGTTCTGTAGTCAAGTGTGGTACTGCATGCTTTGCTTCCAACTCTTCCTAGTTTCCTGTAGCAAACAAACATACCCACTATACTTTCCAGCCAGAATGTGGTAAGTATTCTGAGAAAATTTGTGCTGTGAATTCCCAGTTTTATTGTTTGCTTCTGGTTACATCACTGTTAACCACATCGAGCCTATTTTTTCCTCTTTTAGTTGATACCATTGTAATTCCGATGTTGTTTTTTGAAATTAATTGAGTTATTGTATATTTTTACCAATACAAATTAAGGAAGTTTGGCCCAAATTTTCTGTATTAGAATTCCTAGTATTCTGTATGAAAAGAGTGTGGCCCAAATTTTCTGTATTAGAATTCCTAGTATTCTGTATGAAAAGAGTGTGATGCTGCCTGCTGCGATGTTTCTCATAATCTGTTCATATGAATAGAAATTGTACTGAAAGCAAAATTAGAGGAAGGGCTTTAACTTTACATTAAGTAAAGTTCTTACTCAGATTTAAGTTATAAAAAAAGGAGGGAAAAATAGAAAACTGAATTATTTTTCTTATAATTCTTGACTATACATGAAACTGTTCAGTTTATTTCTGTGAATGGTATCCTGTTCCTTGGTGAATTCCTAGAACTGCCATTACAAATCTTAACTTCACTAAGTCTGTTTCCTCAAGACAATGCTGTTCTTGCTATGACATTAACAGAAACTGCATTTATATTTTATACTTTATGATGAAATCATTGCTGGTTGGAGTTAGTTGAAAATCTAATACATCATTTTTGCCTACCTAGGGAGGTGGTGACTTCCCTTCTCTTAGCTAGTCTCTCATTCTGCAGGTCTACTGAGGCTTTTTAGCTATGTCATTCTGACTCATGCGTAGTATGTATTAATGGGCTTGCAGATGACTTTACTAGGAACCAGGTGAGGTTGTCCCTCTGCACTGACCACTCTGCTCTTGTAAGCTGTGTTAGTAAGCCACAAAGATCTGCAGACTTTCAAGCAGGATTTACTATGACTAATCATGATCCCACTGGATTTGACTGGCATTTTGGTAATGGCTTCAGTGCAGCAGAAATAAGTCTTTAAGAATCAAACATTTTCTGTATTAAAAGGATACCCTTCATATTACTGCAGCAAGCCTAACAAAGAGGAATGACTCTTTTGTGCACTAAGAAGGGATCATGTGAAAAACAAGGGAACAAGCCAGTGTTTTAGCATATACACAAGGATTTGCTAAATTGAATAAACGCAATCAGATCTAATTTTGATGCTTTCTAACTTGTGCATACTTGACTTTACAAGTAGTAATACTTTTCAAGACTATATGTACATTATCTGAAATTGACTAGGTGCCTTTCTTTGCTTAGAAGTTTTTTTTTTCCATGAGACAATGCAATAATATACACAGAAGTGTCTGATCTTGTGAAAACGTATGTTTTTTTCCCTGAAATTTGCAAATTATGTATTCCTTTGAAAATATCAATGCTAAATTTTCCTGTGGAAGCATAACAACATGATGGGTTTTTACATCTGGATATGACCTTTACTTTCTTTGAAAAACAAGCTTCCAGCTTCAGGACTCTGATGTAGTGTGTCCTGGTTTTAATGTAGGAGATCTTAGTCTGCTTTATCTTCTAAAATACAAATATTTGTATGTAAATTTCAATCCATAAAATTAATGTAAAACCAACTTTGGTTCCAAGATGACAGTTAGTTACTTCAGACGCTTTATTTGTTCTTCATAACTTTTTTGGTAACTTGCTCCTTATAATTCCTGTCTAAAATCAGTCATACCACACCATTTTGGGTGACATCTTCAGAGGTGCTGTTTGTTCTGTCTTGGAGTTTCCTTTTTCATATTACTCTGTGCTGTGTTATCCTGAGATATGTTTTCTACAGCAAATTGCTTCTCTAGCATTCTGGTACAATAAATAGCAATAAAATGAGGTGAGTTTTCTAATGTGTATAAGAAAATGACGTCATGGATGTTTTTTATTGAAAAAACATCTAATTACTTTTTAAAACCTTTTTTAGTCATCTTGGCAATGTGCAGTGTATAGAAACTAAGAATATGTGACTCAGGAGAAAATGTGTTGCTACTCAGTTTGGAGGAAAAAAATCCCATTGTATTCATATAGAGCCTGAGCTGAGCCCCAGGGGAGCAAACAGAACACTGTTCATTGCCTACTGCACAAAATCTGGGGTTGATGTAAATTTTCATAACTCAGTTGACTTCAGTGAAGCTGCATTGATTTATAGGAGCTGAATGTTTTTTTGCACAGTGGTGATATTTTCTCTGTTTCCTCAAAAAAATCCAGCTGTGCTTAATATTGGACACAACAGCAAAATAATGTTCCCTGACCTGTATCTCTTGTCCTTGGGGAAGTTCTTCTGGATTTATATTAACAGAACAAGGCTCAGAATCTGGTTCAATATATGCAAAATACAGAGAGGCATATCTGTTTCTTATTTTTTTCTTCCTGCTTTGAGCCATTTGTTGGATCAAAGCTAGTTGAAAGCTGAGCTAACCAGATGGCTGAGGATTTCCCTATGGAAGACTATCCTGAGGAGACATAGAACTAGAACAGGGGATTACTTGATTGGGGAAGTACTGAAAAGCATTTGGCTAGAGTATTGTTGGGTACAGGTAAACTGCTTGAGTGACCTGAGGGGCTGGCATAACATAGAGCACCCCTAAAGCTGTCCTTAATGGCACTGTGTCTGAGAAGGCTGTGGGATTAGTGGATAGAAGAGGGAATGTGCCTCTCTTTTCCCAGCTATGTGGGTGCATCTCAGCTTTAATGCAAAATTCAGTCTGTGAATTAGAATTTTTACTTGAGAAGCCAGAGTTTTATATTTTCATTTTGAGGAGTACTGTTTTGTATGCAAACCTTCTCAAGCATCAAGATGAGAGTATTCTCTAAGGTGTGTTACTGCTGCTTCAAGTGCACGGTTTTGCAATTCATTAAACTCTGCTGTCTTGCATGAAAATGTTAGTTCATATAAACACCTGTAATGTGCATTTGCAAAATGGCATGTATAACCATGTTGTGGTACCTTTCCATTAATTACTGTTCAGTTACTATGCAATTTGCAAATGTAACAAGTGTTAAAAAACAATGTCCTTTTAGTGCTATTGAAAGAAACCTAGGATGTTTCAAATTATGAATATTGCCATTTTCTTGTAATATTCCTACAACTATTTCCAATAGCAATAATTCAGGAGTTCTTCATATTATTTCCTAATGGTTAAACTGGTTTACCCATTAGATTTTTAAGTTGCAATACAAATTTAAAGTATAATCACCCAAAAATCTTGACTGTACCTGCCTGAGACACCACCTTTTCTCCAGGGAAGATTGTGACAGCTGAAATTTTGTGAATAGTTTGAGCAAGTGGTTACCACATGAATGGATGGCAGCTAACTTTTCAATCAGAAACCTGTTACAGCTGAATTGGTGATGTGTGTCATATTGCGGGATGATAGGAAAATGTATCAAACACAAATTTGACATATTTACAAAATTTTCTTCTCATACCATTTACATTGTTTAAAACTGCCTAAATTTAGGTGCAATCAGCCTGTTCTTCTGTTGTTTATGTGAGTGTAAATTGGCGCAGATGTAATGGTCCTACCTTATGTACAATTAACAGAAGAAGAAAGATTTGGGTGTGTTGTAATTCAAGTAAATGTAATTTATAAAAGTTGCATGAAAATGAAATCCCTTCAGCTGCTGTAAATGTTTAGAGGGAGCCTTGGCCAAGCATCTTAGTTGGTGGTGGGAGATCACCCTTGGAATAAGGCTGTTCAGCCTGGAGAAGAGAAGCTGTGTGGTGACATCACAGCAGCCTTCCTGAGGGGGGCCTGCAAAGATGCTGCAGAGGGAATCTTCATCAGGGACTGTAGCGATACCACAAGGGGTAATGGGTTTAAAATTTAAACAGGGTGTTCAGGTTAGAGATAAGGAAGAAGTTCTTTACTATGGGAGTGGTGAGGCACTGGAACACGTTGCCCAGACAAGTGGTAAATGCTCCATCCCTGGCAGTGTTCAAGGCCAGGCTGGACAGAGCCTTGGGTGACATGGTCTAGTATGAGGCATCCCTGCTCATGGCAGGGATGTTGGAACTAGATGATCTTAAGGTCCTTTCCAACCCAGACCATTCTATGATTAATGTACATTTCAATATTTATTCACATAGGTTTTTCATTTTTAATTTCAGCACATATCCATAGTCACTCTTAGTCAAAACATCTGTCTTAATATTAAACGAGAGTGCTTCTGGTTGTTATGAAATGTGAGGATAGAATAATCATCTCTAATACAGCATTAAGAAATTCCTTGCATGGAGAAGGACAGATTTACACTAGCTTTATCTTATGTGGGTGTATGAGATAATGGGACAATAAATCTCCCTATTATAATAAAATGTATAATTTAGACTATCTTCATGAGATTAATACCGTATAGTTTTCTCTTCCTTTTTTTGGTTCATGAGATTAATGTTTTCATGGGTTTCAGTTTCCTTATCAGTCATCAACTGAACATAATCTAATTACAGGATTTTGGAATTTAAAAAAAAAAATTCTTAGGGTTATTGTTTTTAGGGATAAAATTGTTCCATGATAATTTTAGTGTAGGCTTTTAAACTTCAGTTTTTATTCAGTTGCCAGGGACTTTTTATTAGGTTTATTTTATGTTACTGTTTTTACTATAGGAATTGATGCTTTCTAAAACTATGGTACATTGTCATACTGAAGAAGTGGAAACACAAGAAGAAAAAGTAATATGTAATGAAGGAATGTTAGCACTGGTTACCAACATGCAATAACAATACAGTGATTTTGTGAGATACTTTGTACTATTAAGCCTATTGCCAGATGTTCATACTTCTAAAAATAAAAGCTATTGTGTTAATGAACTCTGTTCAGAGAGACAGAACATCAGAAGCCTCTTAAAGCCCTTTGTTACTGCTTTGTAGGAGATGTTGGAAGGCAGCATAATTAAGGGTTTGGTTACTAAACTAAACCAGAGGTCACTAGTCCTGGCTCTCCTGAGTGGTTTGGCATTTCACCTCATTTTCTGTGTTCTAGTTTACTAAGTGGTAGTACGGGTAGCACTACAAAGCTGCTTGAAGATCCCAACTGATCCTGGCAAAAATGAAAGTGTTACAGGATGCTGTTCTATGATTTTGTTGCTAGGAGTTAGTGTTCAACATACTTCTTCTAATAAAGCCTCTTCCTGTTCTTATTTATCTACTTTGAAAAATTGCTTCTTCTCGAATGAGACAAATGGTTCTGTGATCATTTTGTCTTTTTAAGCTTTGGATTGCTTATTATCTTTAATGCTTTGCAATTGGATTGGATCCATTTTCTATTACAGATTGGAAATGGTTTCGCTTTGAGGTTGAACTCTCGCATTCCAGCTGTAATTATACCTATTCTGGAATTTAATTTTTATTTCTGAGTTGAAGATAACTTTCTCAGGAAACCATACAAGAATCTCCTCCTATATGCTTTTTACATGCCTTTTAGATGTTCATTTAAGCTACTCATATGAAAGAAATGCTTCAGTATTTTCTGGAATTCGATGGGATTTAAACATTTGCTATTGATATCGGTGTGTAGTGTGCTGTGATACTCTTTGTAAAATCTTTTGCTGTAAACTCAGAATTTAAGCTATTTATTTTTAGAGTTTAGCAGAAGTATTACTTACATATCCTTCAGTAGAAGTGGGTGTGCAAAACATGCTGCAAAACTTCAGTGATTCCAGTTTTCGGGATACGCTTTTTACTCTGTCTAAGAAAGCGTTACTAAGAAAGCATTACTCAACTATTACTCATGTTCCCAAGCTCTACAGAGTATACTGAACCCTACTGACAGTATCCTCTCCCATCCACTCTGCCTTGCACCATCTTTGTTCATCACATGACAGCAATAATCTTACTATTTGGAAATCAGCTCGTAACACAATTAACCATTATAATCAGTATATAGAGAAAAGAGAAGAACCAAACAGTCTGTTTGGTTTTTTACTTAACAAAGATTCTCTTTTATAACCTTTGGCAATGCTCCTAAGTGAACAGTTTTGTGTACTGTGCAGAAAATAGTCATGGTTTGTCTTTGATCCTGAGAAACATACGGCATCAGGAAAAAGGCAAGGTGGACTTGGGAAGAGGTGATGTGCCTGTGAAAATGCTTTGAAAATACCTGGCACATTGTGTATGCTGCATTATTTCAGAGACCAGTGTTTACCCCTCATAAGTGAGCTTATGTTATATGTAATTTCTGGCAGAGCTTGGTTAAAAGAATTAGAAAAAGTGGAGATGTCACTGGAAGCAAAGAAAGGCCTTTAGCCTTCTCCTGAAATGGTGATGAGGCTGCTCTGATCTGCGTTTTAAACACTACCACTGTACATTGGCTCCTGTGTCCAGGAAAAAGAACAGACTTACTTCGTATCATTGTTCCAAATATCTACTGTACTATAAAATAAGACAAGAAAGATGCTTTCAAACCACAACCTTCAGGGTTTGAGAGAGCTTTTTTTTTTTTTTTTTTAATTTCCTAGTTCTTCAATCTATCTCTGTTTTACAATAGCAAATTGCAGAGCTTGATCTTTTTAATCTGTGTTTCTATTTATACCGTGTGTCAGAAAACAGTCTTACATCCTTTCCTCTGTCTGATACAAATTCTGCAACATTTTCTTCTGTGGTAATCTTAAAATTGAATAATAGTAATAGTTATACTTAGCTTTTGTCTTGTACTAGGGGGAAAAAAAACCCTGTAAAAATTAATTAGGGAGGGTTTAATGAATATCACTGTTTTTCTTCTTCCTCTCATTGTGATAATTAAAAAGGTCTTTACTTTTATCATGTGAGAAGCCACACTGCATCAAGGCCAACAGAGCGTTTACAAAGAAGTGATATATGAGCTCTGTGTAGCCATAAACTACAGTGAAATAAGCTGACATTGACGTGGCTTCTGTAACTTTCTGTTATTACAGGTTTGTAATTTTACTTGGAAAATTGTGAAAGTTTATTTATATAAATGCTAGTGATGTTAATAATTGTGTCTAGGATAAGCTCAGAACATCATTGATCAAACCCATTGCAGCTTTGTTTTAAATCAAATGTGAGAAATTTGACAAGCCCATAGCTCTCTGCTATAGATTTTTTTTCTTGAGATGCTCCAGGTATCAAAGTTAGAATTGCAAAAGCGTTAAAGAACAAACTCCAATTTACAGACCTGTCAATAATGGCAGCAGCAGCATTATGATTGATGTAATACAGTATAAGATTACACTGGGGAAACTCCGCACAAATGATTTCTGTAGCACTTGTTACTTACAGATTTTACAAGTGGTAACATTTAGAATAATGACCATCTAATATGCTTCTTTACAAAACCACAGACCATAAATTTCAGCTATTGGTTCAACTTGTGAATTGGTAGCTCGTATTCAGATCCTTATTGTTGACAATTCTCCAAGTCCTTTTAAGACTCGTAGATTACAGTGTTTAATTTTGACACTACAAGCCTTGTATTTGGCAGTTGGGAAGAACAATTCACATCCAGTTTACCAAGCAAACTGTATTGCTGTGTTATTGTCCACTCTTCTGTTGCATGCATACTTAGTCCTTTTGCAGATATTACCAGCTTTAATTCTATATTTGTAGTAAAAGAATAAATTATGGCATGGGCTGAGAATCAGTCCTGTAGATAGCTGTTCACCCTAAATAATTGGTAAGTACTTGTTAAGAAATGTAGTATCAAGAAAGGTTTTCCAATTTGATACTGCTACGTAACTTCTGAGTATTCTTGTTTCTCAGAATCAGAAACTCATGCGGTATTGAGTTCAAAGCTTAAAACGTGTTCAGAGATATGTTGTTAACAGTTTCTGTCATTTGTTAGTGGGAGTATTTGATCTCAGAAGATTTATCTTCCCTGAAAATCTGTTGAGGTCTATAAAATTTAATTAATCCTTTAAGAATAATTAATAAGCTTTAATCACATGCTGCACGATGTTCCTTGAAATCAATATTGAGGTAGATGACTCACAGCAGTATAAGTCACACTGTTTACTCTTTTGAAATATTGACAAAACAATGAAATTCTTTTAGTTCTATGGATTTTTCAAAGATAGATTTATTCTAAAGCAAGTATATCTGTTTTCTGAAATCGAATAAACAGGAAAAAATGTATCTTGAGGCATGTCTAAGATGCTATTTGTCTCCTGATGGCATTCTGCAACAGTAGAGAGAATTGAATTGGATTTGGCATTAGTAAGTCTGACTAGGAAAGGATTATTTGTGGGGGTTCACCAGTAGTGCTCTGGTAGATGGAACTTGTGGCTTCCTTGGAGGTGCCATAACAGTCTTGTGCAAATGCAGCACAAATGCAGCAAAGCACACCTAGGCTCTCAGAGCAGTGTGAGCTGTTTCTGTCCCTTTTGAATAGATTTGAGTATTAACGGATTAATAGATTTTCAATATTAATGTTGGAGGTTTATGTTGCCATAATCTTAATTGACATAATGCCTTTTTATAGGCAATGAAACCAAAATCTGGAGAAGAAGGGGGAGAAACCTGCCATTATATACTTGTGCTTCTGGACTGTCAACAGTTGTTGAAGCCAAAGTTTTAAACATGCATTGATATAGACTTCCCTGTAAATGTCAGTCGTTGGTGGCTTCCCTAGATAATGCAGCTTCCCTATGTTTCTCATGTCCTCCTTTTCTTTTTAATGTGCAGAACAACAGAAAATATTTTTCTGTTGTTCTTTGTATAGATAAGTAAAAAATCCTTGAGCTGGAAAACCAACTACTTTTCTTCACTGGTGAGAAATACTGTACATAGAGCTGCTAAAACCTTGGCATCTATTATCATGCCAGACTTGAGCAGAGCTGTAGTGGGACCCTCAACAGATTGATCTGTGAACTCAGCTCAGCACCCCTGAGAGGATACAGACAAAGCTTTAAATTACAGTCACAGCCTGTGATCCTAGTGTTGCACCTTTTGTCCCCTGACAAGAAGCCTGGTGTAACTTGTACTTGTGTCAGAAGTCCCACATAGGGACTGCAGGGCTTAGGAATGCTTTTCTTAGCTCTCTGGTCCATGTTCAGCAAAATGCAGGAGGCATCTAACGTTGAAGAAATCTTCCTCTGCAAAGTCCTCCCTGGGACAGCTTCTGTTTTTGTACCATAGAAAGTTTTACTAAGCTTTGAGGCACAGTGTTCTTCACAAAGGTGCCATAAATTGGATTGTTGGAAAGCTGTAATCAGCATCCATCCTAAGATTAATATTTTGATCCAACATCAGTGAATACATATCCTTGTTTATACCCACACTGCATTTTGCTTTAACTTATTATAATACAGTAGTCAGTTGTAGAAAATAATCTTGTGCATGACCTCAGTTGCAGCTTGGGAAGTGCTTAGAAACACTTAATCAGATTTGTCAGATCACTGGAAAGAAGTTTGCATAATGCAGTATAAAGAACTCGCAGTAGTATTACTTAAATCAGATAGAGGAGTTTAAATGGATTCTTATTTGTTGTTTACTATTTCAGCTTTATTAAGGTCTAATCTCTTTTAACATTATTTAAAGAAGGTGCTGTCCATGTTCTGACTTCTTCCTGGGTTTATATAGTTATTTCCAATTTTAAGCATTCTTACTTTAACTTGTCTTTAGTTTTCTAACCTCCTTTGTCTATATTTTAGAAAACCTTGGCTCATGACTTACTCCCCAGGTTAGAAGTTGACTCCTAACAGCCCCACAGTTAGCAAGCCACATGCTGTCTCCTTACCTCCACCCTTGGGACCCAGCTGTATATTGATTTGTATTAATCATTCCGCATCTGTAGATGCAAATCAAAATGCTCACATCCACCCTAATGTGAACATACACCTTTCTTTTTATACTAGAGGATGTCCAGTATATTCAGTGCTCTGTCTTTATACTTGCTGGGCTAGAGAGTAGGGAATCCAATTCAATGCCAAAGTTGATTTTTATTTTTTTTCCTCTTTTTTCCCCAGTTTATTTGTCAGCAAAAGAAGCCTGTCTTCACACATGCACACATCTGTATGTCCATGTGCTTTCCCCTAACAACTCACCTAAGAACTGCATTGAGATCATGAGCATAACACATGTTGCTAGTTTCTGCTCCAGTAAAAGGTCCTGTGGTATTTATAACAACTTGATGTGCAGTTTGAAAGGTAACTGATCCAGCCAGTGATTGGTGTGGATCTGACAGAGGGAAAAGCTTCATTGACAAGAGCCAGTTCTTTACAGCCCTGTTGATTTTTGGTGTTTGGTTTTTTTTTTCTTCTGTGGCATTCTACACATCTATGATCTTTTCAAGGATGACCCTGCTTAGTTTTTGAGATCCTAAGTCATACTCTGTGGTTTTTGCTGAGCTGATCCTTCTGGTTTAAGGTCAGTATTTATAAGCAATTTGTAAGGAAGTCCCATGTAGTACAATTCTCATTTTAAAATAGTTTGATGTTTTTGTTACTATGTACTAATATAGCAAATGCTAAAAAGTCTGTGAAGTATATCCAAGCAAGGGCTCAGCAGGGGTTTAGGGAGTGCAGCTCAGTGTTACATTGAATGTGATGCCCCTGCACCACATTCTAACCCATTTTCTGTCTCTATCTGTGCACTCCTTTTGCATCCCTTACAGGAGGTAATCGTACAGCATCTGGTGGATGATTGTACATGGGGCAGGGATCACCTTCTCAGTGACAGTTCACTATTAGCTTGGATTAAGTACATGAAGTCCTGATCTTACTGCTGTGAACTGCCTTACCTTGGTATGGTGTGAATCGTGAACGGAACCATGATGAGTCTCTCTTTTCTATTAATTGGACTGAACTATTTCTATCTGAAGCACATCACATTGGTTTAGGCTAGCTTTTCTGTTCCAGTGAATGAAAATCGGTCTTTGTATATACATGAATGTAGTATGGAAGTCCCTCTGCATGGAGGGAAGTATGATTGGTGCACCAAGTAAGACCAGCTCTGTGGCTACTCACAGATTTGCTATGCCAGAATCAGGTCGACGGTGGAAAATTGTGCAAGCCAATCTGCACTGGGCCTATTCAGTGTTACAGTTTACTCCTTCGTTGTAGCTTATCTGCTGGTAATGGTGTGCTGTTGGATCAAGGTCTGCCAACTCT
>NW_009938644.1:28658-46124 GCF_000696875.1 Nestor notabilis
GCCTGCATCAGTGAGGGAGCAATGACTGTGGAAGGAGCTCCCTCTTCCTGCACCTTGAACTCTTTTAGACAGACAACGCAAGCTACAAGCTAATGCAAGCTACCTTCTGACAACACACTGTTTTTGAAGGCAGTCTTTTTCATCTACTGTTCATGTGATGGAGGGGTAATCGTTTCTGAGCACTAATGAAGCCAAACGCAGTTTTCTCTTTGTAACACTTTTCTTTTCCTAAGGAAGTATTTCAGTTACATCTTTAAGTTAGTCCCTGATGCCCAGTGTAGATTTTGCTTTCCGGCTAAGTATAATTTGGGATTTTGCCAGGAGCATAGATATCTGTAAAGTACAGGCTCTGACTTCTTGAAGAGATGCTTTGGGAGTGTGTTTATCAGATTCAGGGACACCACACCTTATCAGGTGGTTTTATTTCCCCTGCCTGAAGGTTGAAAGTCTTTTTCTCAAGTCCATCAAACTAGAACGTGACAGGGCAGTGACTTTTTTAATTTATTCAGTAGTAATCAGTAAACAGATGCTTTCTTATACCCACTCAGCATGTTTTGTATATGCATTTTGGTTGTGTGGAGGCAGATTGCTGTCAAGTTAGAAGCTTCAACACCCTTAGTAGGATCTCTTTGTTAGTATCTATTGATGGAAATTTGATCATACGGTATTAACTGATAGTGAGACTGAGTATTGGCTCTGGCAGTGTTACTAGTTGAGTTGTGAGTTGGTTTGTTCCTCCAGCTGACACTAACTGGTATGTAGTTTGGCTGTGCACAATAAATAGCCAATGGTAAAATAGTTTTAGATTTCTATTCAGTAATTTACATTAATATTTAGCATTATGTTTGCTATTTCACTTTCATCTGTGAATCCTGCATCCTTTCTGTGCAGCAGAGCAGTTGCTGTACAGGAAGGGAGGCTGCCTGCTCTCCAGAACAGTTACAGACGAAAAGCTTTCCCTGGGAAGGTGGAAAATGTAGTTTGCAGCTTCTCAGGCTAAAGAGGAAATTGAATCTAGGTCTTTTACCACTTGGAAGAGTTTTCTGATCTGCAGACTGCTATTAAAGTACGCATATCAGCATAAGAACCTTTATCTTGGAAGAAAAACTTACCTGGCCACAGGATGTGTTGCGCATGCCCTGAGATAAGACCCTCAGCAAACTAGGTGCAGCACTGCTCAGAGTGGGTAATTCAAGCTATGCACACAGGAGAAGCATTAAGTGTTCAGGGAGCTTTATGGTCTAGGAAGCAGATGCTAATCACTGAGCAACTGTGGCAGTGTTGTTTTGGTTCTTGTTTGAGCTGTATATGCAGAAACTCTTCCCAATAGTATAAACA
The DNA here is from genome assembly GCF_000696875.1 of Nestor notabilis. Lineage (NCBI taxonomy): Eukaryota > Metazoa > Chordata > Aves > Psittaciformes > Psittacidae > Nestor > Nestor notabilis. The sequence continues at coordinate 29,997 of NW_009938644.1, forward strand.
TCCTTTATAGAAGTTCGGATATTCTAATGCTGTGTTAAGGGTCACAAGAAGATCTGTGTTTTTACAGTGTGAAATAAGGTGAAGAGTAACTATTTAGATGACAAGTACTTTCCAGCAGCCATTGTCTGCACTCAGAGATAGTTGAATGGTTCTCAACAGTTTGTTGAAACGTTATTTTCTGTGCATCTGAGTACATCCGTAGTTGCAGTCCATGTATTTTACTGCTGTCTGATAAAAGCATAACATAATACAAACTATGCAGGCAGATTTTAGAACAACTGTGTGGTTTTCTGCAAGTTTGATAATGTTTTGTACTGTTGACTTAGACAGAATGGTGCTTTCTGAACAGGCACTTGCCATGTGTCCACAGCCAAAAACCTGCACAGGTTTTTGTGTGTAAAATCCATGGTTTGTATGTCAGACCAGCAGTTAACTGGATTGATGGATAGAAGTAAAAGGCTTTATGCTGACTTCTGTGTTGTAGAATGCTATACATTATTCATGTCACCAACCTGCCTTGGCATGCTTAAATGTATTTCTAGCATTTAACCTGAGAAATATATCCAAATCCAGAATAACACAGCATCTACTAGTCTGATCCAAGTGTATCTTAATAAGCCTCTCACATCTCTGTCAGTCTCTAGAGAGGAAGAATTGAATGGCTAGCCTGAATATTACTGGATTTGAAGTTTAATGGAGGAGAAAAAAATCGTCTTTGGCTGTTGCCTTGCTAATTCATTTTAATTCCAAATGGTAAACATGTTGGTAGATGTGAATGAAAAGCATCCAGAGTATAAATAATAAATGCTTCTTCCAGCTGTACAAAGCACTTTATGTTTTTGAAATGATGCCACTATTGTTTTTGTTTTGCTTTTAAATGGTTTACATTTGGATTATGTTGTTACATAGTACTATTCTTTCTGCTAGACTCTGCAAAGGTCTTTATCTGTGTTCATAACTGTTGATTTTATATAATTACTAGCATAAAACATCATATGCTGCTAATTAAACATGAACAAATGAAATGAATATTCAGGGAATTCTTGGCAATTTCTAGCCTTTTGTATGAGCTCAGTGCAGATGTTTAGGAGTTTCTCACTTCTTGACAAATAATAGATGATTTTTTTCAAAAATGTCTAAATTAGGAATATATTTATGTGTTTTCTTACAAGGATAATGTTTGTGAATTTATCTTACCTAAGTTATAATTATTACATTAAATCTATACTAACGATGGTAATAAGTGAAATCAAAATGCATGCCTTCCTCCATCCTCTGCCCCCAACATTTCTGGCCATACAAGTAATTGAAGATGACTTCATTCCTTTAGGAGTCCTTTATCCCCTCCAGTTTGGCTTCCTTAATGTCTAAGGTTCATGTTGGTATATCTTAGGCACAAGACAAAAATATAAATTAGATATCCATCATAAATTCCTTTGAAAATCATAGTATGAATCTTTATAAGCTTCCAGCTATCACTTAGGAGACAAACACTAACTTTTCTAACAGTGTAAAAGCTAATGCCTATCAGAAAGCCACAAAGTGCAACCTTAGGAGCAAAGACTGAATTAACCTTGGACTTTCTTGGCAGCTCTTGCAGTATACTTTCTTTGTGTAGATCTGAGAGTTGGTCAGTGGTGGAAGTAACTCACCTTTACATTTCATAGTTGTGGTATCAGTATATAATATTGAACATAGATACAGGGGGTCTGCAGTGTATAAAAATAAAAACATGGGCATTGCACATTTTAATAAAGGTGAAACCAGAATTGTTTTCACAAAGCAGTCAATTTGTATGACTAGTCTTTCAGAAAGAAGTGCCAGGTGAGGACTAGAAGCTAGTATTTATTGTCTGTCAGCACCCTGTTGCGATACAGTTCAAAACAAAGCATATAAAACCAATGATAAGTTTCTGTGCTGAACTGCTGTGTATTCTTTGGATGAAGTGAAAAGAGGCAAGAGAAAAATGCTGTGTTGAAGAATATTTTGTAGGAGTCATAAAGTAACCAAATCATACCATGCTTTAGATTTTGCATGGTTTTCCCTTTCTAATGTGAATAAATCTATTGCTAAACCACTGTCTGCAATTTCTTTCCTGAATTGTCTCTGGTTTAACACATGGATGGAATTCCAGTCAGAGGCAGTTGCCTTCATTTCCTGAAGACACAGTCATATAATATGACTCAGAATTAAACAGTATCTGCAGGTAGAAATTTGATAATGGCAGACAGAAATTTTGATATTGTCCAGTGGAGGTAAATGGGTATTTGAGCCATCTGTGTCACTGGAAGTGTGATTAAGGCAAAAGTGCAAGAAGTTTTTCAAAGAAGGCAAAGCTTCAGTGGTGAAGAGTCTTAGCTGTCAGAAGCATTTGATATACAACTGTATGGTGAATTCACGGCAGAGATTTGATCTCTGATTTGATTAAATTTCCTTTAAAAGAAAAGGCTTCCTTCTCTCTTTTTTTAGGTAGAGGATATTCTCATGAGAAATTGGTCATACTTAGACTGCAGAATGAGGTGCTTAGCTGCTCTTTTGCTGTATTTTCTGCTCTCTGGAGATGTATTGCCTCAGGCTGTTCATTCTCAGCTCACCAAGGCATTACAGCTCTCACAATTTCTTATGCTTCTTTTGAGGGCAAATGTATTTGATCTCTACTTTGTGCAATGCAGTGTTCTGGCCATGTTTCATCATCAGGAGTTAAATTCTCTTCAGACTCCTTCAAATCCTCAAAGAGTCTTGACACAGCGGAACTTTTGAGCTGTATTGTGCACCAGGAGTGCATCCCTTGCTCTCCACAGGAGCTTTCTATTTCCAGCATGGGGAGATCTGGAGAAGTAGACAGCTTCCAAGCCATGTCTGAAGAGAGCTCAAGAGTAAGTGCAGAAGTTTACTGGAACCAAGTGGCAATTGTGGAACAAAAACATGCAGTCAATAGATATAGACAATAAAAGAATAGTCACTGAATCTGTGAACTCATTTAGGATTTGGCTCAACAACAGCAGTAAATGGAAGCAGATGATAATCAGCTTCTTCACTGTTGGTGCAGAGGGTATTGAATGAACACGTACTGCTTCTGTGCTGAGGAGACATACTGAGTTAGCAGCAGCATTTGGCCGGCTTGGCTTTGATTATATTACAAGTGTCAGGCGCTTGTGTCTAGACTGGTGCTTTGGCAGCTAATTGATCTCCGGCATTTGATATGCTAATTATTTCTTTCATAATATGCTAATATGTGTACAGTGAAAAAAACACCTTTTAGATGCTATGAGGATATCCTAGAGGCATATTTGGAAATGGAAAATAAGACCTATAAATCTTGATTTATATCAGCAATATACAAGTGACTGAGTGCTTATAGTTGTGGGAATTTAACTGAAAAATGGGGATGTTAAGACAGATGTTGTTTAGTCATACAGTGACTGTACAGGGCATGTTTAACAGGCTGTCCTGTGCAGCCCAAATAGCTAGAAAATTGGTGTGGATTAGGGAATATACTTCTCTGTTCAACACACAATAGATATTGGCAGCTTTTTTCCTGCTCCTAAATGAATGTTCTTTTTTTGTGAGGTCAGTAGTTTTTCATCATATCACCGTATCATAGTTTTTTATCATAATCATGTTTTATCATATTTCCTGCAGTTAGAAAATGAAAAACTAAGAGAAGTGTAGTGGAGTCACCTCCCAGTTTTACTTCAGGATAGCACGTACCTCTCTAAGACTACTTCTCCAGGTAACCGAGTTACTTGCTGGCTCTCTGTGAAAAGCCAGCTTTTGACCATTCAAAAGCAGATGTTAGTTGACTGCTTTCTGAGATGTTCTTGTATGCTAAATAGCTCATTCCCAATTTTTTTTCCCTTTCCCTTTTTGGATTTTCTTCACACTCTGCATATTTCTAAAATACAGTCTGATGTGTCTCAGTTATTAACTCTGTAGCTCCGTGTGGAATAATTGTACATGTTCTTCAATCCTTGAAAGAAAGGCACCATCTCAGGAGTTTTCATGCACGTTTTCTTCTGTCTGTCTCTACTTTTATTAAATACCTAAAACCATAAGTGGTTTTGGAAGCTATCAAAGTGAGTCTGTGGAAGGATAACTATTGAGCAGCCTTCCTAGGACCTAGGCCAGAGCTGCAAGAACACATTATTAATGCAGTACAGAGCTGGGGCAGACGCAGAACCCTTACTGACCTTTGGAGATCAGCCATGTTTGGCAGTGGAGCAATTTACTGTATTTAAATATTTTTAAAAGAAATCTGCTAGATTTTATTCTATACAGACACCTTTTGCATAGAGTAATAGGCTGTCCCTGTGCCATTAAGTAGATAGTAATTAGATTACTAATATGTATTAAAGTTTTAAATAATAGGAAATGTCTGATATACATTTGGCTTCAGTCCCTGGCAGCAGATCAGATGAACACCTATCAAGTGTTGTAAGTGCATGAGCAGATTCTACAACTGTTACTGGGAACAGATTCCATGTCTGTGGTAATAAGCTTATCTATATGCTCAAAGCCCTAATCACCTTCTTGTTGACTAGAGAGGACTTTGATTTTATCCAGAGGGGTATAAGAAACCGATTATTTAGCTCTGCGGACTAAATCAACCCAAATAAAACCATCCCTTCTTATACAGAGGAATGTTGTGAACTGATTGCTGAAAATGAAGTCAATGGAGCTATATTTACTGAAGACTGAAGCACCAAGTCAAAATGCCTTCTTATGTCAAGAGTCGTTATGTACTGTTAAATTCATCCAACTACAAAATACTGATGATGATGTAGAATCACAGTAGTGTTCAAGGCAAAGAGGGTTTTGTTTTTATACATTTATTTAGTGTGTCATATTTAGTTTCACTTGGGCTTTTTTGGAACTAATATAAAGCAGGTGACAAAGTAGAATTCCTCATGCTGACACAAGTGTAAATGATGAAAGGTTCTGGTCTCCTGTATATGACATTCCTTCTTGTGGTAGCGTACTTTTCAAGCATTTTATTCTCTTCACTTGCAAAACTGATTTTTGGAAGCAAAAAGTATCTGACATCCTGAATCCCCTTCTTAAGCAGGACTTCTTAAGGGAATAATTTTAATTGAAGATGAAGGATAAAATGTATTTTTGCATCAAAACAAGGACTACTTAATAGATCTTATTGGTGGCCCTTTACTTCTGGTTGAGGAAATTATTTCCTGGATGCGCTCGAACCCTTCAGTGATAGACTTGAGAGTATTTGGAATACATTGTGGGATTTTTTTATCTTTTAGCCCAAAGAATTACATCTGGTTGAGACCATGTAGTTATACCATAACTGCTCCTTTGAGGCTTCACTGATGAGGCTAAAACCTTTGCCACTTTCATCTATGTGCATAATTTATTACAAATGCCACATAAAATAATGTCTCAATATGCTTCCATTATTCAAACATAGAGCACAGAGGTGTTACTGATACAGCTTTAACCAGGGACATACTCGGACTGGTTAGGTTATTGAAATACAGCTTTAACAAGAGAAATAATTAAAACTTGTAAGTGATTTGAACAATGAAGTGTAGTGACTTCACTATAAAGAAATTCAACATGCTTCAGAAATCTCACAGGCAGCTGACTAGACTTTAAACAAATGTATTTTGTGACTCTTTGAACGTTGAGTTGAATTTATTTTAGCCTTTTGCATTTGCTTTCTATAAATATTCTAGACAACAGGATTTATGAGCGGGAATGTTCACCAAAAAAACCACAGCATAACTTTTGTAAGCACAACAATAGTCTCCATAAGGTACAGTATCCACACGGAAGTTTTGATGTTATAAATTTCATCCTGTTGACAAGAAAAAAACCCCATATCTTTGAAGAATTGTCAGATGAGTCGAATTTAAGATGCTAAAAACTTGGAAGAAAATTCTAAAAATGACCACATGAATAAGTCAGTGGGGATGAGGGGAGCTGACAGATAAATCATACTGCATAGCACCAGTAAATGGTCAGGAAGAAAGAAATCACAAGGAGAGCACGAATTCCAGATAAGACTGTTTAGAAGAGTTAGCAAATTAACAGAAATATAAAGGGATTAACATGGAATTAAGCAGAATTAATTAAAAGGAATTAAATGTGGAAAATAGTTCTCCAGAAAGCTAATGTGCAAAATATATGCCCCCTTAATATGCTATATATTGGCTTTCAAATATAAACATGCCCTATTAAAATTACACCAGGGATCTCATGGAGTCACATCATTATGCTCAAATGCAAGGTGCTGTTTCCAAAGTGTTTGTTATGCAAGCAATACACTCACATTGGCAGTTAGATTAATGGTACTCAATGGATTAATTAGAGGCTGCCACTGCAGTACGTTCAGTGCTTTCTGACAGTTCAGTAATGCACCTAGGATACATCAGTTTGTATCCTGTGAAACAGATCATTCCAAAACAATTTTCTCATGTCTGATTTTTTAAATAGCACCTGAATTTTTAAACCTCTGTCAACAAATGATTCCAGATACTCCAGGCTAGCTCCAGACGAATTAGGGACTCTTTCTCTTGCGCAGTTGAGCTTGGAGCTACTTTGCTTTTCTTATGATGTGTCTTTAAGTTCATTCAGCGTCTGTTGAGAAATGTATGCAATATACTCAGTTATTTTTAGAAGACTGGAGTGCTTCTGAATGAATAGCTCTAGCTAAATAAACCATTTTATAAACGGATGTATCTTACTAAAAGATCTAAGTTATCATTGCAGCTTAGGTAAAAGGATTTGCTGAGTTGGCCTTAAGACTAGGTAGCTCTGTTGTGTGGGGTGGTGTCTTATGGCATGCTAACTCAGGGACTCATACTCACATGAGTATTCACTGAGTTCGAATGAGTACAGTTCGGAGACAATACACCTCTCATTTTCACACAGTCCCTTTGGATGTTAGTATCCCATTATTGGTATCCATGATCTTTGAGCAATTGAAAATAAACATCTGCCATAATGAGAGCTGTGGCTCAGGTCCATAATGTTGAAATGAGAGTGTATACCTGCTAAGGCTCTGAATTTTGAGCTGTGATATTTCATCTATATTAGTAAATATATCATGAATTTTGCCCAACCTTTTCTTAGCAACCACAAAGAACTGTGCTGTAGATAAAAAGTCTTGTGGCAGTTGCTTTTTAAGTGGTTCTTACTGCAGTAATCTACTTGTCATAATCTGGAGCCCTCCGCTTGCTGCTCAGCAATCAAAGTTACACTTACTATAAAGACCAAGCCATTTATTCAGGAGTCCCAGTGCTGTAGCCAGCAATGATATACAAACCTTGCCTTTATTGCAGGGAGAAGGAGAAAGTGTGGAGTGAATCTGATTTTGTAATGAACCTTATTCACAAGACCTGTCTCTCTCTGTCTTGCTCTGGAGCAGTGCTTAATACTTGTTCTTACTCTGGTTTACTTTGTATATCCTAAGCATTAAGAGCTTTTATCAAATCTATCTAGGAGTAAAAGAATAAACCAGTTACAAATAACTAATTCCACACTTGAACTGGTTTTTGACTAAGCAGAAATATTACAACCTCTAACAAGAGTTCCCTAATCATCAGAAGAGATGTTTAGTTTTCCCAGCAATTTAGTTTCATCACTGTTGCATTAAGTCTATCTTCTAGCTTGGAAATTGGAGGAACAGGCTTGGTGATTGAGCCCAATGCAATATGTTATAAAGCACGACTGAGCTGTAGCACAGTGGTAAGTAAGTCAGACAAGATTTTAAGAACATTTCCTTTACTTTTCTCTTTATTTTAAGAATATTCCCTTTAGAGGCTTTCATTCATAAACAATATTTTATGTAAGGATGACACTAGAAATGTGGATGCAAATTAGTAATACTGCAGCCCGAAGTTTGTGGCACTTACAGAAAGGTTAAAATATTCCTTCAGAAAAACAAGTATCAGTCAGTTATTCACATATTGGGGAAGAGATTCCAAAATCTCCTCCTAGTCTTCAGAATTTCACTCGTCTCTTCTCAGCCTGGTGATGGTGCATCATGCTAGGCACATCTGTAACTTACGGCACACTACTGTGCCTGCTGCCTTTGACTTCACAGCTCAAACAGCCAAGTACTCTTTCACCTCTGCTCTGAGTGAGTGTGGGCTCTGGCACACAACCCAGGATCAGGATTTGAATTTACACTTTTGGGTTTGTAGCATTTCCTTCAGCAGCTCTGACACTAAGCCCTTTATCAGAGCAATCAACAGAAAAGAAATCCTTTGATTTATTTGGCTGTGGTAGCTCAATGGCTCTGAATTGCATTATTTGCCATAGGTGCAGACTAAAACAACATCATACATAAGCTCGCATGTGCTGGATAACTTCAAGTCATAATTTTTGGAAGATATCTGGTTACAGTCGTTTTACAAGCAGGAAGAAGCTAAAGTGATTCTTTCAATCTCATCCTTACAATTTTAACAGTATGAAATCATATTGTACTTCCAGAAGCACAGATAAAAATTAGTGTGGTATATGCTTAATGATTCATAGAGTTATTGAAATAAAGAGATGACTAAGGCTCTCAGCATTGTATGAACAGATTGATTGGATTTTGATGTGTAGACATCTAATTATTTTGAAAATTTGTCTGTAAGTGCTCTACTTTATCTTTGTTTATCTTCACTATTAACGTTCTGGATAGTTTTGGGACAGCTTTGATTTTGATCAGTTGTTTTTTAATCATGTCATTTAGAAGGAGTTTAGCTTCGTAACAACTGCTGCGAAAGTGATCTTTACTTAAACCTGTGAAGTGTGAAAATCATCTGTCAAAGCAGATGTACAACATGTCTACTGTTAATATCTCTTTGGCCTTTAATCCTATTTTTCCGGTTTGTGTGGGGACTGATGGTTAACTCAAGTTTCAGTCAAACTTAGATGAATAGGATTTTCTTCCTGCCCCACAGTCAGCTCATCAGACAATCAGTGATTTTTTTCACACTATTCACAAACTCAATAGACCTTTGTTCAGGCTGGCTCAAGCACAGCAAGGATGTAGAACTTGTTCTTTCATAGTCTAGGATATTTTTCGCAGCCTGAAGAATAAGGATTTATGGGCAAAATATTTCACATTTTATTTGAAAATGAAATCCATGTAATTTGCAACTGCAAATTTTGGACATATATTATAAAATGAAAACATTGAAGCAGGATCTGTTTCACAAATGAATTACCTTAATGCAGTTCATTTCATAGAACTTGATAGCCATTTGAATGCAAAGTACTGAATTTTTTTTACATTGCATTACTGCTATTTTGGTATATGTTTTCCAATGAACATCCATTGGTATGCGAAGAAAGATGATCCATCACGTCATCTCATGATGAAATACTGTGTGAAAGATACTGAACAAAGCAATTAAACATAAAATTATGAGTGACTTTAGATCTTAGATAAAGAAAATATAGATGGGGGCAATACCATTACAGTACTAAGTATTTGTTTCTGATGTTAGTGGGGAGTTGGCTGGATACTGTAAAACACATACAAAATGGACAGTCACTCTCCCAAAGATCTTGTCATCTTGAGTCCTGGAAAGGTAACAGGTTAAATCAAACTGGAACTGGGCAAGTAGCAGGATGGGTAAGGTAAATCTGTTATGAGCATTACAATCAAAAAAGTTTATTTAGATCTACCTCTCTGAAAATATGAGTGCAGCCTGGCCAAATAGAGTCTGTTCAATGACAAGTAAATGAATTTTTGACAATTATAATCTGAAAAGATTTGGGCTGCTTAACTCTTCTCACAAACAAGTACCTCTTAGTGCAAAAAACCAGGGAATGAAATACCCTACACAGGCCAATACTGGAGCTGCTATTGATGACAGTAAAGCCAAAATACTTCACAGTCTAACTGGTGCTGTATGTAAACTGATCTCCAGATTCACCGTGAAATATACAGCCTGGCCCTAGGTGTTTTGTCTGAAACATACTTGGTGCAGAATCGCAGGTAAAACCACATAACCTTTCATTTTGTAATTTTCTTGTGTCAATCTTCTTCCATCCGTGGGCATTCTACTTTCTTGCAAAAACTGTTTCCACAGACAATGACTTTTTTTCCCCCCTTGTCCTACCAGAACCCTATGGAGCCTCTGCATGGATTGTTACTTTGTCACACTCATTAGAACTTGAGATGAAACCTATTGAGGTGACTTAACATCGTCTCAGAGCACTAGGTGCTTTGGCATTTCACATGTCATATGGGTCAAGACATAATAGCATTTCTAATTGTCAGCCACAGAATGAAACAAAAATATAGTGAAAGGAGGAGGGAAATCCCTGTAGGGAGAACTCAAGGTTATCACTTCACTTCTGACAGAACTGAAAAACTAACTCAGTGACATGAAAGACTGAGCTTCTTCTATAGTAATGTTCTCTAATAGAAAGGCACTGAAAGTTGTTCTGCTTTTGTCCTGGATTTCTAATCTCTCATGTATTCTTTTCTTTGTCACAAGGTGGGTACATTACATTCTATTCTGTGAATTCTAGTCCTAAATCCGAGAGTGTATTTCTGGCATGGTGACTTCAAAAGTGTGTTTAATTTAATATATATATATGTGTGCGTGTGTATGCATCTAGTACACACATACAGTAATACAAATGACTGATAGAAATGTGTACTTGTGGTTTATGTAACTTTATCACAGAAAGAAAACAGAACTTTCCAATACTGTAATGACAGTGAACCAGCTGGTCAAAAGATACAGTTTCCTGGCCAGGAAGAGGGAAAATATTCATATGTTACTGGACTTTAAAATTTGTAGGACTGAAAGGATTTCAAGGGATTCCCATTAGCTTATTGCCTTTAGAAACCCATCAAAGCAGGCCTAAATATGGACTGTAATAATTATCCGTGCTGCAGTATTTGGAGATGTAACAGGAGGTAATTTGTCCTGCTCCTGTGGAAAGCACTGAGACACCTGCAATGGAGTTTAATAACTGTGTATCACAGCTACTGCACTGAAAGCTATAGTCTGTGCGGGAAGTGCTGCTAATGGAGTTAGCAAAGAGGAAATGTATCTCGTGCTACAAAAAGAAGTGCAATATTAGGTCTTTTCACAGCAGCATCTTATTTTGCAAAACCACCAAACTTAAGTAGACTAAAACTTTTGAAAAGAAACTTGAGCAATGAATATCCAGTTTTGAACATGTAAAAGGATTTGATATATTGCAATATTTTATATATATGCAGACTTGAAAATATATTGACATGTATTTGTCAGCTCTCTAGCTAAATTCTGTGTTTCATATTGCACTTGCAATTGGGCAAAATTCTTCCAGCTTCAGAGAGAGATGCATTAATAAGAATTGTGTAATAAAAGTAAAGGTCTCAGAGTTTGTTCTCCATGCAACTAACCTATTTCACATCTAGATGTATTTCTAAGCCTGGCATTTTAGGCTAAATGTCTGTAGAGTACCAGGACGATAACAGGTCCTGCAGCAGCTGACCTGCTGTTTCACTGGTTGGTGATTAGTATCAGGGTGACAGGCAGCTCATGTGTATTCCTGGAAAAGTCTCCTGTTCCTGTCCTTTAGTCACCAGCAGCATAGGGATTGCTGGAGGCAGTAAGTTCTCTTTTAAGTATCTGATGTTCTTTGAAACTTCCTGCAGTGAATCTTTCTAAGTTAGTTTTTGCAGTGAGTACCTCTACAGTAAATTGTTTTCCTTCTGCTAGAAGGAAGATCATCCTAATTAATGATTCTCAAAAAAGTAATGTATCATTTAGATGATCTAGAGAAATCCTGAATTTATTCAGATCAATGGCAAAAATCCTGTTGACTTAAAGGGAATACATTTTTCATTTATGATTTTCATAGGCCAGCCTAGGATATGGAAATTAAAAAGGTAGTATGTCTCTTTAACAGTTGGTTTCTTCTAATACTCTATCTGTATTTTGCCCATAAAAGCTATATGAGATCGGACTATTAAGAACATAAAGTATGTTGAACAAAATCCTCATGCTGCAGTATCCCTGGATGCTGTCTGTGTCTTTTAACTTTTAGAGACAAGTTTCGTATTTCTTTTCCTGTAACTGGTTGATTGCCTCTCTTCCCCCCCTGCCCAATACTTGCCAGATACCAAGTTTCTTGAAACATGTTAAAAAATTTGGAGTTCAGTTTTGTGGCACATCTCTAATCAGTAGCCAGGAGACTTTTATGCATTCAGAAGCAAGTATTTAAGAAAGAGTCAGTTCATATCCAATTACTTCAGCAAACATGTTGAGAATACTGAATGAAGTTCATAATTTCAGGCTTTACTGCTGGTGAATAGTTCTGTAGTTTTGCAAAACTTGTATGATACAAGTGAAATTCATCTTTTTTGACAAAGTGATTCATGCTTGAGGAATTAGTAATCTATTTATTTATTTATTTTAAATTCTGGCAGTTGTAAATGGCAGCCCAAGTAGCAGTTTCTTAGTAGCATATGGATTAAATAAACTAGTATAACCTAGCTAATATAAACACTACTCTGATACAAATAATAAGCATCAGCTGAGACCACGTCCCATTGTGATTCACAGACATACAGGAATAGACAACTTCTGCCTGGTTAGAGTTTATAAGCTGAGAAGGGCTGGAGGGGAAAAGGGAATAATATGTTCATGTTATAAACAGAGAAATGAGGTGCAGAGAAATTAAAGATCATTTTTTCAAATGTCCCTAGGGGCAGGCTGTAGCATTTACATACATCTGACAAAGATGGGCAGTTAACACTTTTGGCAGTTTCACTAGGAAGTTAAATGCTTAACTTCCGTTACAAGAAGAACTGAATTTCTAAGTCACCTATAAAAAGGATCTAAATCTGCAGGTCTAGGCTAAGTTGAGTCTTTCAGATAATTAGGCCAGTGTTTCACATCTGGATAATATTGAATGGAACAAAGCCAAAGTATCAACAAAATAAGATTTTAATCTAAAGTCGGTTGTACACTGCCTTTCATGTACTGAGGCTACACTTTAAAAATGAGGCACAGTCTCCTAATTTATTTTAGTGTTATTTATTTTAGTTTTGCAAGATTGTGTTAGTGATGGTGGCCAGACAGAAGTGAGTTAGCAAAGTTTCCTGTCAGATCTCCTGAATTCCAGTCCTTCATCTTAAATACAAAAACTTTATATATGTTGAGAATCCAAATGCATTTTCCATACATATTGAAGTTCCACTATTAGATATTACAATTGCGCATCAAAGATAAAGACAGACAGCAGCTAGCATGCAAATGCTGCTTCCAAAGAGAATAAAGCCCTTTTGAAGGCAGTAGAAACTGTCAAAGTTGAATTAAAAATTAAAAATCCATTCTGTGGGCTGCAGAGATGTGAGTCTGGCTGACAGCTACAGAGCCAGGAAGTTTAAAACCCCCTCAAATGCACTAGGAAGTTATCTGTATTCGCTGGGCTTCCCCCTCTACCCCAATTGAGGTTTATGCCATGGTGAAATATAATCACTGTGCCTACGAACTGCTCATCTGGTCACAAGGGGAAAAAAATACTCCTTTTGTTAAACATCTCAAATTATCAAGTATTCAGCTTGCTTATGCCTTAATATATGGGTGTATAAATGATAGACTTTCGCAAATATTTAATCATTTATGACTTACTGTTTATGATAATGTACTGCTGCGTGCTAGTCTCTAAATGAAGACTGATATGCCTTCAACATGAAAAAACACTGGCTACAGTCACAAAGTGTTTTGATAAATTATTACATGCATTAGATTTAGGTCTCACAATCTGGAAGTGGGGTGAAGTGGGGTAATTTGTGGTGTTTGGTTTGGGTTTTTTTTTTTCTGAAAGCACTGAAGTACCACAGAAAATACTAAGGATGTTAAGAGGTTTCCCTGCCCATGGCAGGGGGGGCTGGAACTAGATACTCTTAAGGTCCTTTCCAACCTGTCCTTTCTAAGAATGATGGATAATTCCTGCCTGTCTCCATGTTCATCCACCCCTCCTCCACATTTATGCCCCCACTACGTGGTAACTGACATTTTTGAGTCTTTGTTGGTATTCTTTCCTGTTTTATTCACCTCCCCTGTCAAAAAGAACCAGTATAGTAATAAAGGACAATACTTTTGATGTCATGAGCAATTTACCACTACATACCTTACAGAACTTTGGAAGGCAGATGTTTATTGCTTGCTGCTGCTTGTATTACTTCTCAGCTTGCCTGAATAAGAGATTATGACAAAAATCTATCTATAATTAAGCAAAACCTTCAAGCTACACATTGCTTGAATTTAAAAAGAAGCAATGCCTTTAGCATTGTCATGCACTGAGTCAAAATCTGTTTGGGAACAGCTCTGAACTGTAAAGTTGGTTTTAAAATCAGGATCAGAATTTTGAAGTTCATTTTTAAGTAATATGAGGTTCTTTTTATAGGGTACCATCACAATTCCTATTATAGAGGATGGGATCAAGCTTGATAAAAGCAATAGACTACTGTTGTCCTACAGTAGGGTGACAGGCCTTAAAGACAGCAAAGCCATCATTTTACAATCATTTTACTAAGTTTTTTCATACTGTTTTGTATGACATTGAGGAGAAACGAGCTATAACGTGATACAGATGCAACTGAGTACTCTGACATGTCGAGCAAAGATTTTGGTACATTACTGCATACAGATTTTAATATTTCTTGGACTTATGTGGACTTGAAAGACACTGTGATGACAGACAAAGATGTCCCCAGTATACTTGCATGGCCCTCTTCATTGCAGCATCCAGAATTTTAATCAGCAAAATGATTAAGCAATGATATCCTGTTGATTTCGATGGGAGTTAAATGTCTAATCAGGAATTAGTCAGAGCCTCTGTATTTGACTGTGTACTTCAGTTCCATTCAACCAGGAAGCAGAGCAGTCTCTTGAGACCTGGTTTCCAGTCAAACCGAGCTTCTAGTTGCTTATTGAGCTCTCCCCATCCTCTGTGTTCTCCCCCCTTGCATATGCAATATGAGCTGGATCTCTTGCTTGCATGGCCAAAGAGTGTCTGCAGTCAGCTTTGATTAATGTGATTTTCAGACAGGACATTGCTGGAGGAGTTGAACAAATAAACTGGACTTCACAAAACAATCAGATTTAACTATCACTGCAATACACGCTCCTTCAAACTTGCTAACTCATTCTGTAACAAACCAATTCAGATGGTGACTGAAAAAAGCTAAAAATCTCTCCAATTACATATTCTTTATTATTTTTATTTATCATTATTTAAAAAGTTACATCTGTCATAGTAAGAGCTACTCACCCTATGGTAAAATGTCTTCAATTTCCATAGATAAACTTTCTAAAAATTTAAAATTCAATTCCAGGGTTTGAGAGTCCTAAGAGCAGCCTCTGCTGATGCATGAGGAAATTGTTTCTCTGTTTTCCTAGTAGAGGTAAGAGTTCTCATTGCATATCCATAAGAAGTTTGCAAGAACTGTTCAAGTTGGTGTTTGTATGGCATTTGGAAAAAGATACAAGCGTTCAGAGATTATAAATTTAAAGTGACTGTATCAGTGTTAAAAATATTGGATAGCATGAACAATGTAGTTAAATCTACAGTGACCTTGTGGTCCAACAACAGCCCTGTGGTACTCCACAAAATTTTCTGAAGCTTCTTCTCAAAATGTCCCTTTCCTTCCATCACAAATTTGAATACTGACCTACCACTTGAACTATATCTCGTTTTTTGTAATGGTACCTTTTAGCTTAACTAGCTCACTGGCCCAGGCCAGCAGAACCCAGGCTGTGTTTGAAGTGGTTTGAGGGTTAGTGCTGATCCTGTACTTGTCCCTGCCTGGATCACATGGAGATACCGTGTCCGGTTTTGACCCCCCAGCACAAGAAGGACCTTAACTAGCTAGAATGAATCCATCAGAGGAGATCATCGAGATGGAGCCAGGCTCTGCGCTGCGGTGTGTGGTTCCAGGACAAGGGACAGTGCGTATAAGCTGAAAGAGGAGAGGTTCAGACTGGACATGTGGAGCAGCGTTTTCACCGCGTGGCCCTTGCGCCAGAGGCACACGCTGCTCGAGGCGGAGGGTGGTGGGGTGGGTTGCTCTGCAGCCTCCCGCCCTGGCGGTCGCCAGGACCCGGCTGGACAAAGCTCTGTGACACCGCTCCGGGTACGCCCGGGCCCGCACCCCCC
>NW_009938645.1:0-12343 GCF_000696875.1 Nestor notabilis
CTGCTGTAGCTGAACCCAGGACACAAGGAAATGTTTGGGCATTCATTTATATTTTTCTTTTCAGGTTGGGATAATTCTCCATTATTCCACTCTTGCGACAGTACTTTGGCTGGGAGTGACATCTCGTAATATTTACAAGCAGGTAACCAAAAAAGCAAAAAGATGTCAAGATCCTGATGAGCCACCTCCTCCACCCAGACCAATGCTGAGGTGAGACTGCTTCTGCAACTCACTATTTCCCAGGTTGCCGAGCTTATATTCTTATCAGAAAATGTAACAGGTCATTGCTCACTTTACTCTCCAGAAGTTCCATAAAGTTCCTTCTAGATTTTTCTGTTCCTCAGCATTGTGTTAAAGAGGTGAAGGACAGCCGATCTTAAACTATTGCTGTTGCAGTGCTGTGTGTGTGATTTGTAAAATAAGAAATTGGTAACTTTTCAACATCACCACTGGGACTTTGATTAGCACTTTGGATAGCAACACTTCCCATGAAATTATCAGAGAAAAAGGAATGTGTAGAATTGCTGTCACACAATTAACAAT
The DNA here is from genome assembly GCF_000696875.1 of Nestor notabilis. NCBI lineage: Eukaryota > Metazoa > Chordata > Aves > Psittaciformes > Psittacidae > Nestor > Nestor notabilis. The sequence goes on from NW_009938645.1 coordinate 544, forward strand.
AAACACTGTAATTTAAGTAAATAAATAAAGTTTAATATGTTTTTTTTACAAATGATTTGAAAAATAGGTATCACACTTTATCAAGTGAAAATACAGTTCTTTGTGAAGCATTCCTCTTAGAATTTTACTTCTGAGATCATCAAAATAGGACAAACTAATGATCTGTGTAATTCATCCTATGTGGAGTATTTTTAGTAGAAAAGAGTAACACTGTTCATGTAGCTTAGTGAGCTTCTGGATGTTAATTTAGAACTGCTAAGCTGGAATTCTCCACAAGGTGGCAGAAGGTGATTAACTTTGATTAGTTACAGGCACATACACGGAAAGCTTCATTTCCAAGTACAGAGACTGCAGAAAATAAAAAATGCTTTTCTGAACATCATAAAATTTGCACTATTACATATAAGCATATACAAATATTTAATTGATAAGTTAGAAGGTAGAAGGTTAATATTCGTAGCACTTTTAAGCACTGCCTTTGCTTTCCTTAATTTTTACTGTTTTGTTTTTTTTAAGGACAAGTAGATCTGTTGTATTCACTGTAGGATATCATGCCCATTGCCAACTGTGTGCCTTCCAGCAGGGTATTGAGTAGCCTTTTAACACCTGTTGTGATTTTTTTTTTTTATTTTTCATCCCTTGTTTGTCATGGAGTTCTTGCTTTGGGAAATGTTACAGTAATTACCAGCCTCACATGGTCAGCTCTGCATAGACATAAACATACCATTTCAGATCTAGACACCTCATCTGCGACAATGTCAGTGACTCTTAAGACAAGTATCAGATCAGAGCAACCAGGCTTCATATTCTTCAGATTTTTCTCAGTGTCCAGCTTCTTTCAGATCAGGGATTTCCACAGTCGGAGTGATGCATGATGTTTTTGCATGGAACAGCCATAGAAGGATTATTTTTGTTTGGTTTGGAGTTTTTTTCATTCAGTTGTCTTTTAAATTTATGATCAAAACAAAACTATCTGTGGTGGCATAGGGCAATGTTTTGTGCAAGAACTGGTCACCCACTGTTATCAGGTCCTCTATTTCTGGAATTTGGAGGGACAAAACAACCAATTCTCTGTTGCCTCCACACTGTTTATATTCCTCCTCTGTATGCCTTTTAAGAATTACAAAAGGTATTTTGGAACATTAAAAGCCCTGATAAATGTGTGTTAAGTACACATTTTTCTACTTATTTGCCATGTGTAAATTATCCTGCTTTGTGTTTTTTCGGGTTTATAGAAGTCCACCTTGCAGGTGATAGGTAGGCATGACGTTTACACTGATTTTCAGTTTCTGTAGATATTTTCTGAAGGTGCACTCCATACCTGTTAGCTTCCTTCCCCTCTAGCATCGACAAGCTTTATTCTTTATTTTGGGAAATAAGACAGTTTTGGTGGTGGTGATTATATTCATTCAGTGTGTTGGTGGAACTTTGGCACAGGTCACGAACAAGGTGGTAAAAAGACTTTGAAATGGATCTGGTGTTCTTCAGAAAGCTGCTATAGACATTAAAGGAGAGATCTGCTGTGGCTCACTGTAGCCATGTTGAGAAGATAGTGCAGCTGTTGGCACCAGCTGGAGTTTCTTAACTGTGAAAAATCTATGCCAAGTAAATATTTTGCATTGCCATGCCAGGCAAGAGAGTATACAAATAAGTAAGGTCCTCAGATGCCAATCACAAGAAGTTAATGGAGTTTGTCGTGCAGAACTGGTATTTTGTTCAACAAACCCCAAACAGGACAAAAGGAAACAGTGTCAATTTTTCTTTTACATAAAAGAACTGCTTTGCAAAGACTTTTACTGAAGATCTTAATAATGGGGTACTTTATGTAAAGCATGAAATAAAAATACAAATGTTTGTATTACTATAATAAAGATACTGGGGGAATGTTCTACTTAGAAACACAACATTTCACTATTTAAGGTTTTGTTACAAGCATAACATCTCTTGTTGTACCCATGTCATTAGATTTGTTTTTCTCTTTTTGATCTAATTTAAGGAAAAGTTTTAGTTCATACAGCATTCTACCCCCAAGTTGGTATCACTGCATCTCCCTTAGCATAGATAGGATCATAGAATCACAGAATGGTTTTGGTTGGAAGGGACCTTAAAGATCATCTAGTTCCAACCCCCTGCCACGGGCAGGGACACCTTCCACTATACCAGATTGCTCAGAGCCACATCCACCCTGGGCTTGCAGCATGTCTTGTGTGTGTTTCTTAGTTAATATTCTATTCATAGAACTCCTTGTTGCATAATAGTTTTGGTTTATAATTTAGACTCTTGGAATTGCTGAGATTTAACAACACAGAAGCGCACAGGTTTTATTTTTTCTGTTTGTTATTTTTTTTGGTGTTGGTACTTGGTTTGGTCCAAGGCCAGTTGTAAACATGTTCCTTCAATATAGCAACCTGAACTACAGCTGCAAACAATCTGTATTGCTTCACTCTCCCACCAGTAACAATTTGCCTTGTGTAGAACCACCTTCACCTGTCTGTTCATGTTTGAGTAACAGTGCATCATTGAGGCAGTGATTTAGTTATTTTTTAATGAATGATAAGTAAAATCTGCCACAAAGATCCATTTCATATAACCAGGTCCTGATTGCTGCATCAAGATATGGAATAAACCAATCATGGTATTTGATCTTGGTAGGATTCAGCAACTAAGTAATATATTTACTGTACCTAGACTTCCGAGAAAGATTTAATTTATGTTTGACTGTTGTTTTGTGTCTCAAGGGGGACAGTAGTAACTCCTGGTGAATAATCTGAAACACAGTGGAAAGGTCCAGGATCGTAGGAACAGGTCTCTCCTCTTGGTAAAATAAACTATGAATCTGTATGTCGCAGTAGCAGGTTTTACTGTGTGTTCTGATCTGAATTTGGGCTGGATTAGCATAAGATACAGGAGAGAGTGCCATTAATTGGAACAATTGTCAATAATTATTGATCTGCCACTAATGAATTCAATGTGAATTCATAGAACTTGGAACAAAAAGTAAGATACTCCAATAAGAAATGCCCTCATTCTTGTGAAGGCAGTTTTCATTAACGCCACCACAGGGAAGCAGGAGGTATATGCTTTGAGATTACACGGTCCATTAAGACCAAATAAATAGACTACCACCACCACCTTCACCCCAAAAAACTCAAGATACAAGACTTCTTGCAGCTGATCTTCTGAGCATAATATGGGCAAGTTATCTGTGGAACAAGAGATTGCTATTTTCTTTCTAAGTTTCTGTATTTTCTTCCAGCAGTTTACAACTTGTGACTGCCAGCTTTTGCTTCTTCCTTCTAACCATGTGTACCTTTGTTTAGTGCCTGTGAGGGAGGTGAGAGGGAGGTGGTTTACCATGGGAGGAAGGAATCGTAGTGAGGAAGGCTCAGGAAAAACATCATATTGCCGAAGCCTAAACCTGTTTTATTTTCTCAAATAACTTGATGAGTTTTAGAATCCTGTAAAGTTCTCATTTCCTTCATGGTGGATAAATTCAATTACCATTAAGCAGCCACTAATACACTGGCTTTTACTTTTTAGGTTTTACCTTATTGGTGGAGGAATCCCTATCATAGTCTGTGGAATCACAGCAGCAGCAAACATCCGAAATTATGGCAGCAGACCTAATGCTCCTTAGTAAGTACCATGTAACTGAGACCTCTGGCATAAAATTTCATGGCTTTGCTTTTCTGAGTACTTGTTGCCATTAATTATGATTCTTCCAGAAAATGTAACACATTTCAAAGTACCATCATGAACTGATAAAGCATAAGTGACTTGTGAGAAGACATTAATTTTGATTCTTTGGTTTTTCTTTTCCAGTTGCTGGATGACTTGGGAGCCTAGCTTAGGAGCATTTTATGGACCAGCTAGCTTTATAATTTTCATCAACTGTATGTATTTTCTCAGCATATTCATACAACTAAAACGTCACCCTGAACGTAAATACGAACTTAAGGAACCTGTTGAGGAGCAGCAGCGTCTGGCCACCAATGAACACGGAGAACTGGCTCATCAAGATTCGCTGTCGGTGTCACTAGTTTCCACATCGGCTTTGGAGAACGAGCACAGTTTTCAATCACAGCTGCTGGGAGTGGGCCTTACTTTGCTTTTGTATGTTGCTCTGTGGATCTTTGGAGCTCTGTCAGTTTCCCTGTATTATCCCATGGACCTGATCTTCAGCTGTTTTTTCGGGGCAACGTGTTTAAGCCTCAGTGCCTTCCTTATGGTGCACCATTGCATTAACAGAGAAGATGTAAGGCATGCTTGGATAATGACTTGCTGCCCTGGAAGGAGTACATATTCAGTGCAAGTAAATGTGCAGCCGTCCAGTTCCAGTGGAACCAATGGAGAAGCCCCTAAGTGCACTAACAGTAGTGCAGAATCTTCATGCACAAATAAAAGTGCATCAAGCCTAAAAAATTCTTCTCAAGGTTGTAAGCTAACTAACCTGCAAGCTGCAGCAGCTCAGTGCCACCCTACTTCTCTGCCATTGAACACAGGTCCCCAGCTTGATAACAGCCTCACTGAACATTCAGTGGATAATGATATCAAAATGCATGTAGCTCCCTTAGAGGTACAGTTTCGGACAAACGGGCACCCAAGTCGGCACCATAAGAACAGAAGCAAGGGGCATCGAGCTAGCAGGCTTGCAGTGTTGAGAGAATACGCGTATGATGTTCCCACAAGTGTGGAAGGAAGTGTGCAAAACGGCTTACCTAAAAGTCGACAAAGCAACATTGAAGGGCATTCAAGGAGCCGAAGAGCCTACTTGGCATATAGAGAACGTCAGTATAACCAGTCCCAACAAGACAGCAGCGATGCTTGCAGTACACTTCCAAAAAGTAGCAGAAATACTGAAAAAACAATAGCTACCAACAACAGAAAAGATATTCTAAGGAAACCCATAGCGGTTGAGCTCGAAAACCAACAAAAGTCTTATGGCTTAAATTTAGCCATTCAGAATGGACCACTTAAAAGCAGTGGACAGGATGGACCCTTGCTCACTGCAGACGGTACTGGTAATATTAGAACTGGGTTATGGAAACATGAAACTACTGTGTAGCGGCATAATTCATTGAGGGATGAATCAATACGAACTGTGATTACACATTCCTTAAAGTTGTTAACACTTTTGAAGACTGTTTACAAACTCTAGGTACTTTACGCAGGGAGGGAACAAAGATAATCTGCCAAGCAAAAGATTGTGTGCTTTATTATCTTTGCTGTTCTTACAAAGATGAACTGTTGGTATTTTGTGACTTTTTTTGGAAGCATCAGTCTTGGGGGATGCAGAACACAACTTTGTACATTTTTATTTTTTACCTGTAACCCTGCAGATGTGTCCACAACACATTTCAAATTTGTATTTAAATGTATAATAAATAGTATTTTCCCCAGCAGCCCAATGTTGCACTTATTTGTTGGATTTTGAGGATTACTGCTCTGAAGCATCATCTTGATCTTACTACTTCAGTATTTGAAACATACGAGTTTCAGTTACTAAAGAAAATATTTAGTGACTGAAATAGACAATGCAAATAGCTCAATTAATTGCATAATGTCTAGAATTTGTTTGAAATGAAGCTATATTTTAAAGAGACTTCTAATATACAAGCAACTTGTTTACTTCAAAATCATGGTCTGCTACTTGTTGCTTAAGGTTATATTTTCAGGTGGCTGCGGCTTATTTTAGTGCATATGTAGAGTTTTAGTTTACTTGGTAATGGTTTTGGATAATACTTTATTCTGCCCTCTTAATAACCTGGCCAGGATGTTATTGTTAATTTGTTTTAATTCGTAATTGAGAAGGTTATGAATGTTCACAGACAATAGGTGCTAATTTGTGAAGGTTGTCAGTACCTACCAGGAAAAACTCAGCTGTAATTGTGTGTGAGAATAATAGTGCAGGTGTTTTGATGAGATAATCTCTTAGGAGTAGGATCGATGTGCAAAATCAGGGGCTTCAAGTTCATTGTCTCTGTAGAAGCCGGCTCTTGAGGGAGCATTTTGAGTTGCAAGTTCACTTTTACTCACATATATGTGACAATTTGCAGAATAATCTTCTCCCATCCTGTACAGCATCTGTGTCAAAAAAGTTCCAGTAGTAGAGCTATGTTAGTAACGTTAACAGTTTTAAAAAGCATATGAATTCCTGCAGTTAGGAATGGCTAAAATGTGTAATGTTTTGCATTGTTGTAAATCTTGAAAAATGAAAGTTGTAGTTTAAAGTGTGAATTTGTAATAGTAGTACAATTACAAAAACCAGTGTCAAAGTCAAATTTTTATGTAAAATGAAATATTACAGAATAGATTATTTTTTAAATTACAAGTATAGCTTTCTATACTTGTTGGCACCTTAATGTAAGCAATATCATATTTTGTGTCATCCTGCTGCAGTGACAAATTTAAGGTTTTAGTTGCAGAGAAATGCTTAGGGCTTTATCTGTTTCTGGTACTGATTCCTGTCTTGATAAAACCATGTGTATTAAATTACAAAAAATACTTCTGTATAATCTAGTACTGATAACTTCTAAGCAACAGGTGGAGTTGGATTGTATATACCTGGCTCCCTGGTTACCTCCTTCAGACTTAACCCTGTTGGATATTTTAGTTAAGTGTAACTGTTTGGGTACAGGTACAGGTCTAACATTCTCAGTACTGAAATGTGTTAAATAACTTACAATGTGAGGAACTTGGGTATGCTTAGCTATTGCTTGCCAGGTTCACTGCACTCTACTGATTGGTTTGATAATCTGAGCTAATCTTGAATGCATTGTACAAACCTCTCCAGAAAGACAGTGAACCCAGATTTGGGTTCTGCTTGTTGTGAGTAGCTGCCATTTAAGAATTCCTCAAGCAACATTCTGACAAGTGGATGACTCAGTTTTGATTGCTATTCTACTTTACTGGCTTCAAGAGAGGCTGCTTTTAGCTTGTAACTGACCTTACAGCTACTGTTTCAATAGATGCAGGAAGGAATCATGTCAAAGTGCCGTTATCTGTAATCTCTGGGAATGCATTAAATAACATGTAGGACAAGTCACTTTTGGATTAGACATCTTTGAAGAAAGTGTCTTTCCTAACCAAAAAGGTAAGTTTTCCCCCTTTCGATGAACATCTGAGTACAAAATTCACACATGAAACATCATCGCTTGGGCATATGATTAGGACATGAAGGTGCAAGTGTTTTGGTTTTACTGAATGAAGAGCTTTCTGTATTACTGTTTGCTCATAGGTAAAGTGCTGTTGAAACACCTGAAATGCTAACTGTTTTACATTTGTGTAGGTTAAGAAATACTTCAGCTGTTGGGAGGAGGGAGGATGAAGCAATTACCTTCCATTAAGTTCTTTCATTTTTACCATATCCAGTTTTGGCCAGTTCTGTGCTAACACTGTGCTGCTTGCCAAAGCTGTTTGTCTTCTGTATTATGTTGGTGCTTTTTCACATCCCTGAGCAAACTGAAGGATTGGGGTTTTTTCAGTGTGTTTTGGCTGCCTTTTTTTTTTTTTTTTTGGGGGGGGGGGGATGGTGTGGTGTCACAGTTTCTAGATCTGAGAGGGATTAATAACATAGACATGTGAGAAATACTGTTGTCTGTATAGTTCGAAGTTAACATAGCAAACATGAAGAAAGGTTCCAATTTAAATAAACACCCTGTGAATTTTTAATCCCTGCTTTCAAAAACTGATGTTTTTCATTGTAGAAATGATTTTGGTTTTAGTTTAAACTAGGTAACAACCTTGCATCTGAAACAGAAGCACCTGAACATCCTCGAGTAGAGGTGAGGAAGGCAGCTGATGCTGCTATTCACCAGCCTGGCCACTTCTTAAAGCCCTTGCAGAACTGGTGCTGGTGACTGGGCTCTGCTGCTGACTCCAGCCATGGCTTTCCAACATATCACACACCAAACCTTGACTCAGGTTGGGGATAGCTCTGCAAAGTCAAAAGACAGCAGCTAAAAGTTCAGTGCAGAGATGGAACATGCCAACTTCCTTAAAGCGTGCTTTACAGCCTGTTGAGTGCATGTCTAATGTGACTTTCATTTAAAAACCCAACCGACCTTCAGTCACTGCAGCAATCTGCAATGACGATTGAAGTCCTTGAAAATGAATCAAAATGAAATCCCAAAATACACAATTTGAGTATACAAATGAAGCACTTAGCTGAACATAGCATTTTGTCTGAAGTTGGCATCTACTCAGTATAATAGTGCTTATAAATCTTATATTCTTCAAGCTCTGCGGTGAAGTAGATGAGGCAAGACTTAATTTTAGTTTCCATTAGATGGAGATTCTTGAAATCTTGTGCTTGATGCCTAAGTGCTGAATACAGTAAAAATTCAATGCACCTCTTCCAAGGCGACATCTCTGAAAAGCCTCAAATCCAATAGTTAACTTGCATGAATTAAAGAGAATGCTAAATGTTAGAATAACATAAAAGTTTAATTTTTTGAGTGGCTACAGTTGCTTCAGAGAACATACTTTTCATAAAATGAGTAAAGACACAGTAGACAGAAACATTTATACAAAAGTAAAAAGTAATCCTAAGTGTAAATTTCAGCTTTCACATGGAGGAGGAGGAGGACTTCAGCCCCCTTGCGAAGCCTAAAAGGCCTGCTGTGACGAGTCACTCTGTAATTTTTGATGATTGTTTTATATAATACATACCTGATGTTTTCACTTCATCCACCTAAGGTTCTCTTTGCTATGATTACTCTTTTTTTCCCAACACAGAGTCATAGAATGTTTTTTTCCCCACGACCAGGGACACGGACACCAGGATGAAATGTTCTTCTTGCACCCTTTTTCCTAATCTCTTACCTGCTATGAGTTAATACGATGTTAGATTGTTGACTGCAGCCTCCAACACCCTTCTACATCATTAAGCTGTAGAGCAGCTTCCTGAACTGTCTGCAGCAATTTCCCTTTGAATCATGGTCAGTACATAAGTCTTCTCAGACAGAGTCCAAATCTGAGCAGCAGAAAACTGCAGTAGGCAGAGGCATGATTTCATTTGTTAGCTGGTGATGTTGGATGCAACTAGCAAAATGGGAACTGGTAGGAACGATGGGTTTCCTCCTAGAGGGAGGAGGCAACCCCAGTAACATCCAAAACTGCTGAGGAAGATACTGAGAATAAATGCTTGGATGTAGTGTGTATCTAATCATTAACAGGCTTATCTAAAGGTGCTAGACATGCAACTTGCACAGGCTCTCACAGGAGCTGTAATACGTGAACTTGTCGATTCTGTTGACGCAGAACACAACCAGATCAGACCGCAGTTTAATCTTCAGCTCTGATGGGCTGAAGACACACAGCTATTACAAATTTTCTAGTTAAACAACTTGAGTTTAATCATGGCATGATAGCTACAAGGCAGATAACGTTTGCAAGGGAGAAGAGTTTGATGCCAAATGGGAAAGGATAGTTGAAAGGCCATCTTTTATTAAATATGATTGTAGATGTAAAAGTACCTATTTGCAGGCCATTACAGTCCTAAGATTTGATAAGCAAAAATGGGTGCAATCACTGGTACCTTGTTCCTTCCACCTGTGGATGATGAACAGCCCAGCAGGTTGCCCTGGAATGCTGCTGTGCTGTGGTGATGTCCACAGTTGGCCAATACCTCTCAATTGAAAGAGGATCAAGATGTGAGAGCAATCACTAGTGTATCGACACATTCCTGGTGAGGACTGGCATTATCTCACCCTGTGTGTAAAAGCCACGTGGGTATCTCATGTCTCAAGTTTTCTCTGAACTGCGTGGACAGTGCAAATGGGCTTTTAAAGTGCCTAGAATAGAGTTAGAACAGCCTTATGTTACCACCTTCAGAGAAATTCCATCTTTCCGTCTAAAACAGAGTCAGCTGCATGGTGATAACTGCAGGTGGAGTAAATAGTGTCAGCTGTAATCGCCAATACATGGCTCGATAGCTTTCCTGTCACCCTCAGCAGCCAACAAAGAAGTGAACCTGGTTGTGTCCATCTTTTTGACAGTGTTTCATACTTCATAAGATTTTTCCTTGTCCATCTTCTATGTAAGTGAGCTACTTGGCAAGTCATTCTTTAAATGTAGCAGCTCAACCAATGTGATTTCCCCTTCCCTGTTACATTGTCCACCTTATATTCAGTTTTCCTGGATGCAAGAACAGGAAGGAAATGCAGTTTAATATTTGATCATTAGTTTTGTAATGAACTGTTGAGTAACCTCATTATAGAGGAAAGTATGAGAAATTGGAGGAGTTCCCTAATCCTGTCCAGTATTTCTGATACAGGAGATGGGAAGTTTTAATCTAATGCTTACCAGAAAAAAAACTGCACAAAATGATGACAACAAAAAGACCCTAACCCCCACAACACCAAAAATACCCACAAACCAGACCTAAGCTCGCAAGCAACAAAAAACCCTTCCCAGACAAAGAACACAAACAGATTCCTGATGCAGATCCCAAAAGCAACAAGAGTAAAATTTAGGTACTGCTTAATAGGTAAAAATGTGTTCACTGCGGCAAAGATGAAGCTGCTCCTTGCTCTGAGGTGCCCTTAGAGTGCCCAGTGTCTAGACATGGTGATAATGTTGGAGACTACTTGCTGAGGTCTGATGGTGCTAATTCAGCCCCCACTGGCCTATGTTTGAAGCTTTTGTCTGCAAACAGGCAGGCAGACCCAGGAGTGTCAGGAAAAAATAACGTGGAGTGAGGTTACCTGCTAGAAATACCACAGCAATTAATGGCCAAAGCTGTCGGAGGGGTGATCTCTGTTCCCTGAACATCTTGGTGTAGAACAGTGTAATTACCACAGTCCTAGGACTGGGGTAAAATTATTTCCTCCCTGCTGTCAAACAGCTTATACTCAACTTAAACAGGCACCTGATGGGTTGGGTTTTTTATCTCCTCTCCCCCCTGAAGTTAACAGGTAACAGCTCTTAACTCAGCAAGTTGGTAGCTCACCTTGTCCAGCACATATGGCAAGTATCTTTCCTCTCCTAACACATTCCATCTAATTATCTTGTTTCCCAAAATACTTTTTTCCTTAAAGATATGCACTGTAATAAGCAAAGCCCCAAAAAGCTCACCCCAAGTCTCCTGCACACCTTTCCCCCCAGGAATACCGCCTGTCGCTGCAGGGTTCCTTATTTTTTTAACTGGGAAGCATTTTTTTGAAGTTTTACTCAACATTATTGAAATTAAGACAAACATAATAAATTTCTGCAAGGCCAAAGGATTTCTTCTGTAAGAAAAGTACTGTTCACCCATGTAAAGATGATGGGCTCTGCGGTAGCATATCCTTGTTAGTCTGGATCAGAAATGCAAATGGTTGCCTGAAGGTGCATCTATAAGCTGCTGTATTATTCCTGTTAATTTTTGTAGGGTTTCTGCTTTTCAGCAAGTATCACCTTAGCCTTGTCTTCTCAAGAGAATACTAAATCCCCATTCCTAACGCACAGAAGAACACTTAAGAAAATAAGCGTATTTTATATTAAGGCGAGTTTTCAGTGTATTACAGAATGGATGTCTGGAACCAGAAAGCTATAGGGAATGCCTCTTAATGCTCTGCCATTTCCACTGCATGTTATCAAATCAAAAGGCGGGGAGCTGTCAGGCAGGTGTTGGAGGGGAGCTGCTCTTACTTTGTGCCTTGTGACAGTGAGGCCTCGACTCCCCATTTTGGGAGACGTAGAATCCGAGTGAATCGGTGCTCTCGCACTAGCTGTGATCAGATCCAGTCTTGGCAGGCAGAGCTGCCTGCTAACCAAGTCATTGGTCTCCCAGAATACTGGACTGGATGGAAATTCAGCA
>NW_009938645.1:12355-24406 GCF_000696875.1 Nestor notabilis
GAAGAAAACGCATGCTGCTCTCCAAAGCCTGACCTGCACAACTGCCCCCGTCGGCCTCATGTACACAGCTATGAGTAACAAGCCTGGTTTTCACTCTGGAGAAGCTGTCCCTTCGAGAGCTGTTGCTGTAGCACAGCACTTGGCAGCTCTCAGCCCACGGTAGAGTTAAAGACAGACTTAATTTGAAAGTATTTGACCTGTGAGCAATAAACAAAAGGAAAAAATAAACTGTGTTGGCTATCAGCCAAATGACTTACCGAACATGGAAATCTGATATCAATAATGAAGTTGTTGATCCACATTTTTATACTGTGAGCATAAGATGCAGAGTACTGTACTCCATCTGTTCCATTTCTCCTATTTTCATCCAGAACTATAATTTTCAGTGGCTGCGTGCAAAGGATGCATGAGGAAGAAGCCAGCAACTCGCACTTTTTCCACAGATTTCTGTGGGTTTTGAATGACAAGAGCTAGTCGCTGACCTAGGGGGACAACTAAAAATACATGAAGTCAGGAGAGCTGATATTCTACATACATTATGTTTGAAGAACAAAAAATTGAGCCAAGAGTACTGGGAAAATGTTTAGTTCTCAATGTACAGCCTTTGTTTCAAGGAAGCTTGCTATTAAAAAAAAAAAAATAACATATATGTGGTCTTTAATAATGCAAATACTCCCCTGAATTTGCAAATAATGCAAATATTCCCCTTAATAACAAAGTTTGTGTGTTTCAAGTTTTACAAGTTTTGTGATGCTTCCTTTGTTCAGACTTAAATAATGTATGCACTTTTCATCAGCATTACAACCAAATCTATTTCATAGGGGAGACAGAAATTCCCTAGAACTGAGGCCCACTAGTGCAAAAGCCAGGAGGAAGCCAAGGAACACAGAAGGACAGATGAAGTGAGAATGGGGTGGTAGTAGAAGAAGAAAATGTGAAAGAAAAGATTTTTACATTTATGCCAGGACTCTGAGGGCTGGTAGGTGCTAATAGGTGCTGCTTCTGCCTCCCGATCCTCTCACACTACCAAGGAGGTTATAGCTGCAGAAATAACTTCAAGGGCCTGAAAGATCCCAAGAAGATTTGAGAAGGAAGAATAGAGGAGAAAAATTTGAAGACAAAGTTATAAATATATCATAACGTTGCTAGTGCCATGCACCGGTAATGGGCAATATAAAGGAACAGGAACTATCACAAAAATATGGAAGGGACATAATAAATAAATGATCTGAAGTAACAATGTGAGCAATAGCAGGATGGGAAGGAGGCAGTGCAAGCCTGTCACAATAGACAGTTTCAGTCACGGAGAGAGCGTTGCCATGGATTTCAATAGGGAGCAGACTTTCAAAGTTGCCTGCAGTCACATTAAAATGGAAAAAGTTCCCAAATGAGAGCACACTCAAGATTAATCTCCAGAAATGAAAGCCTACTTCGGTTATAGTGGTGGCAGAGAAAACAAAGAGCACAGTGCTGCTGTCATAAGGAACAGAAAATGCAGAAATCTGGTAGGTAATACTGCATTATAAAGAAAGACTTTTATTATTTTCACTTTTTCTAATGTGCATTAGAATAGTATAATTGTTTTCCGATCCTTCTATTGTTATCAGCCCTATCTGTATTATCAGATAGTAACAAAAATCAAAGCTTTTACTCCAAATCATAGTATGCATAACATGTATTTTTGGTATACAGCACCATTAAGCAAAGAGTTATTCTAACATTCAGTCTTACAAGAGAAGTGTAATCAAAGAACTGCAGGCTCTAATGTCCGCTCAGCAAAGCATTTTGACTTATAAGGCTAAATAGATTTGTAAGGCACAGGAGAAGTTAATGTAGAAAGTGATCCTTCTGAAGAGTTTATGTGCCAGTTTATTATAAACTGTAAATTGCTTTTGGAGATGAAAGACATTCTTCCCTGTTATTAACTATAACATAATGACACTTACTGATTCTGAAATAGTTTCAAAACTAGGGACAGGAATATGCTCACCTCAGTGCAGCCCAGCACTCCTGAAACAGTACAGTACTGAAGTATTCACCTTTCAATCTCGGAAGAGAAATACATGGATGCAACAATAACAAAACCCTTGCCATAATATCCATGCTGTAAAAAGTTTGGTCTTCTGGGCTTTTCATGGCCATTTTTACAGAAGTATAGCATTCTTTAAGACTCTTTGTCTAAAATGGCAGAGACATGGTCATAAAAGTACCAAGAAACACCAGGAAATCAGTGGAATTTAACCTACGTGCATACATCTTGCCTAAGCTAAGAGAGGCAATTTTGAATTCTGATTAGTAATCTTCTATGTATTGAGTTGTCCTGCCAATTTTCATGGGATTAGTTGTTGTTGAAGGTACTAGTTAAATGGTATCTCTAAACATCTGCAACCAGACAATCACTGCTATTTTTGCCACATAAACTTCTTCCACTATTAAGATATGAGAAATGTGTTATCAACCAATAGTAAGTTCCCTTAAACAGAAAATCAGGTGGTTTTGAATATTCCTTGCATGAATAACATCAAACAGCAATTTTGCAACATCAGCTCACAAATGTAAGTTACATCTATGTTCACCATACCCATTAGGTGAATTGTGACACACTTGTACATTGTAGGGTGGTTCCCCAGGTCTGATGGTAGTGGTGAAAGCTTATTCAGCTCTGCCTAAAAGCCACAATTCAAGATAGAAAATAAGCAAGGAAACAGAGAACTAAGAGTGAAAAAAACCCCAGCCACATGTATCAAGGCAATGTTTGCTGGTTTTGTTGTTTGCCAAGCAGAGGCTTTGTTTAGGCTAAGAACAAAGAACTGAGATTTGGGTCTGGTCCAACAAAAGCCTGTGCTTGTTAATGTCAGAACTGAATCCAAATTCTCAGGGTAATTCTACTCATTCTAGATTTTTTGCTAATTTCTTAGGATTTTCTGCAAATAAAAACAGTGCTTGTGTGTGCACGTGTATGTCTGTGGGTGGGTGTATAAAATGTATCAGCTTCACCCTCTTCCAAATATCCCCTGGTAGTTAATTAAAGAATGTAAAATTTCCTATGGGTATTTTCAGAAGATCCCAGGTGATTTGGGAGCTAATAAATTACTTTCACAGAGATCACAGAGCTCTTTGCTACTGACTCAAAATGCACACTGTAAAATCCCATCTCACATTCTTGTGTTTTGAATACTTAAGAAGCCATCACGGCTTTATTTGCTTGCTGCTGCTTTTTACTGTTTTCTAAGATATGATTTACGACATTGGCAAACTTTTTTTCCCCAGAAGATGGCTCTGAAGGCAACATTGCAACGTGCACATTTTTCTATACTGCAGTGTAAAATCCTTTCATGTGTGATACTTTGCAGGCAGCTGATCGAGAGGAATTTGCAGACAATATGCAAATATTTCCTAAAGTCCTTGATTTTGCCCCAGTCGTGTTACTGCAAAACCTATGGCCAGTGACTCTTTGCCTGAGTTGTGGGTAACCTCTGTGGCAAATGGAGCTCTGCTTTCCCCAGAACCACTTAATCAACTAATTTTCCCACTGCCGTAGTATATTATTATTATTTCTTATTAACATTATTGTATTCATCTAGGATAATGATTAGACTATTCTCCAGGCAAATTAATATCATGCTCCTTCTGTCTGAGGAAGGAGCTTTTTGAACGCATCACAAAGTCCACCACCAAGTTACAATTCCAAACCCCTCTTTGTAAGTCAGGTGGTGATGGGCTGTAGCTGCATGCGCAGGTTCAAGATAAGCCTTCAGAGATTCTCCCTATCGTCTCTTGCAATGGGCACATTATGGTGGTGCCTCCTCATAGGCAGCCTGTGCCTGATTTGGTATAACGTTGTCGCATTAGAGAGTAGTGACTGAGGCCTCCTCATCAGATTGAGATTGGGACCAACCTGCTGGAGCAGATTGACCACCGCTGTTGTCTATAGAAATTCAGCAATACTTTTGTACCGTTAATATCACCACCTCATAAGAATCATGCTTTCTTTCCATGTGATTAGCAGCAGGAAGATATTCCATCTTTTTCTCTGACGTTGTCAATGCTCTTACCTTGCTCCTCAAGCTGTCCTCAGCAGGAGGCAGACCAGGTTCACTGGTGGTCTGGGCAGGAAGATTCTCACGAAATTTGGCACCTTTCACGTGAGTTTCTTGTCTGGTTCTACAAGGATCTTACTCCTGTTGGCTTCTGTTACTTATAGTGACTCCGTAACACCCTGGAAGCAGCTCCAGAACAGAGAATTGAGGATTTCCCTCACTGATCCTTTAATTTTCCTGTCCCCAGCTTTACTTATGTTATTAATGCTTCTTTATTTCCAAGGACCATTAAAGAAAATAGTTTCATTACAGCCAATAATAGTTTCTAGTTGTTTCAAAACTTGGGAGAGTCAGATTAATTTCAAATCCAGTCACTGGAACATTAACCAAAGGTGTCCTTAGAAAACAATGCGTGAAATGCATATTAATTAGCATATGAAGATAGGATTTAGTATGTGGTTTATATTGCTGGAAGTCGTCTTCATGACCCTTTCAAAACTGTGTAAGGCTGATGACAAATCATGTGACTAAAGGCATAGAGCTAACACTTACTTTAAGCAAAATATTTTGGGGTTGATCTAATACCTATACACAATTTCAGTTATTTTGCCATAAATGTCTGAAGTTTGTCTTGTAAAGCCAGCTGGATATATAATCTCTTAATTGTTGAAACATGAAGTCTAGAAGATAAGTGGAAAGATTTGGAATTGTACTGTTCTCGTAAAACTGGACAGGGTAACAAAAATGGCAATCCTGAGTAGTTTTATGGACTTCTTTTCAGTGTTGCAAAATGAAAACATACTTTTATGATAGTGATGAACGGCAAGTGATAAGATATCAGAGAAAAGTAGATCATAAATTCCTAGTAAATACTTAAAATGGGTTCTTCCAACCTGGATTTGACTCAGAAGACAGCTGCTTTGAGGACTAGCATTTTAAAGAAGCATACTCAAGGAGTTATACCTATGAGGCTCATCCACATGACAAAATACGTCATTTTGTGACCATAAAGTTGTCAGACTTCTGAGGCAGTTCCAGCCACAATGGTAAGCCCACATAGTATGTGCTGGGCAGCACTGCTCAGAGATGCTGTCTGGGGACTACAACACAGCAGGGCTACGTCACCATGATGTTGAGCTTGGGTTGTCAAGTCCTTCCTCCAAGCAAGACTAAACAGCACCAGCACAGTACTGTTTTGCAACGATTACTTGTGCCACTCTGCAGCAATATCACATTCAATGCCTCACCCTTTTACTTCAATGACCTAAGTTAGGCAGGTACTTTTCAAGGCTAACTCTCCTTAATGAGTGAGTTGATGACTTTTGAAGCCACCTTCAAGATTTCTGGATGATTTTCTGAGCTATCACAAATTAATGAAGCACTTCAAAATGTTTCATGACAAAGGATCAGCTGTAGTATGTTCAGAGAGGTTACTGTGTCAGCAGGCACAAAACATGTATTTGCAACCAGTGGAGCCATCAAATTTCAATTGTGGATATGGCAAAATGTCTGTCTTTCTCCCTTTACTGCTGAAGGTGCCTGACAAGCCCAGAGAAGAGCCATAATGCGTTTAACTATGATGCTTGCAATAAGCCGGTAGCATCAGGGAAAGCACTCTCCTTTTCTGGAGGCGTGGAAGCAATTTGAAGGAGATGCCCTGTGGATATTCATATCAGGGAAATTGTATGCAAGCATCCAAAGCAGCTTTTCACTTAAAAGAGGCAAAGAACATCTCTCTTCATACCTTGTGCCTGTTAAACTCCCCTTATATTTTTTTGTATCATAAACCTCCCTACTTTTTTAAAAAGCAGAAGGAAAAAAGATCCGTTAGGAGCGCATTACTTTCAGATACGTATCTACCTTCACTTATTTCAATTTGTATGGAGCATTCTTGACTTAACTCTACACAAAAAGGTCTTTTCCTGATCTCCATTTCATTATGCAGAGTTCTCCAAGCTCAAACTGTCAGGACACACTTTTAGACAAAAAAGATGTTTCAGTATTGAAATCTCCTCATAATTCAGGCTTGCCATGGTTTAAGTATACTGCTACAGCTGAACCCAGGACAAAGCTCTAGATAGTCAGACTTTTAAGTCAAATTCAGTTGTGCAATTCACTTCAACACTTCTCCGTAAGTCAATTTTGTTGAATTCAGACACTTGTCATGGTGATGAACCACTGAGTAATGGCTAAATCTGAAGTCTCCAGCTGTTAATATGTTAATTTCAGAAAAAAAATGCAGAAAATATAATGTCAAAGATACAGAAAAAGATCTGGGATGAGTGCTTGTTCTGTTCATAAAAACACTCCTACATAATAAATTCTTGGTTATGTGTGAATAAGTCATCTTTAGCATATGTCATTAAGTAGCCTTTAAGAACTGCCTCATAGTCAGTACTAGAGAGATTGAAAACTAATGCTGTCTGTTTTATCACAGCAACTGCCTATTAGCCTAACTTCTGCTGGTATTATTAGAAACTGCCATGTCCAGAGGAATCGGAGAGGACCAGACCAGCCTCACTAGCCACAGTTATAGTTGAGGAACATTGACAGAGCACTATTCATCTCACCACACATGAATCCTGCAGGAGGTATGAAGATATCCTTCCGCTGCCAATCCCTGCAGTGTTGTCAGCACAGAGAATGGGCAATGGATATCAGTTTAAAAAAAGCAAACAAACCTGAAGCTGATACCAAGAAAAGACAGAAGTAGCAGGCTCTTTCAATCTGCACTGTGGGAAAGTTGGTGACAGGCACCACCACCTGAGGTAACACTTGCGGAACATGACTTCTATGGGTTCTAAATTTTGATGTTAACCTGCTTGTAATATTTTCAACAAGGGTAATCTAGCTTTTGGAAATCTTGCTTATTACTTAAGATAGAACTGTAGTGATTATTTAAATCAAGTAAAATTGAATTGGTTTGTGGGAACACAGGGGAATGAGGAGGAAAAGGAGAATGTCATGAACCATGAACCTTTTGTTCGGTAAATTTGAATGATTATATGACTAAGTTGTCCTTTATCTAAAAATATCATTTGTTTTCATATTTACAGAGATTTAAAGGGCCAGAAGAGTAACACAGGCAGTTAAAATTGGACTAAATGTTGTGAACACAAAAGGCAGAATTTAAATCATTAATGGATTAGCTAGACAGGAGTATTTTTCTTCTCAGAAAAAAGATTTAGTTTTTTTTCCAACCTGCCAACTGACCTTTGATAATTCCTTTTGATGAATTGCGTAAAGGTATTTAGCTTAATCTCTGAAAAAACAAGCCAGAATCTCAATGCACCTTTTGCTAAGTAACTGTTTGAAAGGAAGTGAACGATGAAAACTACTGTCCTGGGCCCTGCTCTTATAAAGCTTTATGCTGAGCATTCATTAACTCAATCAATTTCCTTTTCTTGGAGACTATGAGGGAGTGTGAGTTACTATTAATAATTCCTGAAGTTAATCCTGTTCAGAATATCCTTGTTCCTGCAGAGAGTAAACTTGGTATTCATATACATGAGGATGTTTCCCAAAGGCCTTATACCTCTAACAAGGAAAAAAAAATCCAGATTAAAATAAAATATTTTAAAATCAGGCTCCTGGAGTTATACACGATAAAAGGGAATTTTGTTTATTGGTAAACCTTGTGCAAAAGCAAGTCCTCAAGTTGTGAAGGAGTCAGGAGGTTTCAGTGTGGCTGATCTGCTCTCTTAAGCTCACCAGTAATATTCTAATATTCTACCTTTGTAATGTCTGAGGGGTTTGGTACATATAAGGTCTCGTTCTTTCTTTTGCTTCTCTGTTCCTCTTCTTTTAACTACTGCTTCAATAACAAATTGCACTACTTGAAAGTTCCTTAAGTTCCTTGCTGTTGTACCAGTTCATACCTAAGACTCATTAAGATCCAAATAGTAGGTGGTTTTGTGCTGGGGTATCAAATACTATCTGTTCTTAGACTATGCATAGTATTTACAGAGAAGCAAGTATTTACAGAAGCAGCAATGTTCTGTGTAACAGCAGAGTGCAAGGAAGCAGGAATGCTACACCCAGCCCCTACTCTCAGGCTGAGGAGTTAAAATCCACACTACTTGGCAAGAGAAAGCATCTATGTTCTCGGAGAGAAGATCTTTCTCCCTTTCTGTGGCTGAAAGAAAAGGAACCCGAGATCAACAAAGCACAACAGATCAGAGGAGCAGATACTAGAAGGAGCACAATACAATAGTAAGCATTTGTAATTGCAGCACTGGTCAGAAGAGGAGACATCCAGGGTTCTGCTATCATCACTGCCTCCAGGACCTCTGTAGTGGTGTCCTTGTTGATGTCTTCACCCCTGCTTCATGAGCATTCCCTGAGCAGCATAAGGAGGATTTCTGTGGTTCATCTTGCACATTCTGACACACTCTGATTGTGGGAATCCACAGTGACACAAGAGAGGTGAAGAATGGCTTACACAGAAAGCCTGGCATTTCCAGCACTGTTCGTCTGCTTTCCCCAGGTAGACCTGGAAAACTAACGTGTGTCTCCCAACCAGACCAAGCACTTGAGAAACTTTGTGAAGAAATAATAATAACAATAATGGAAATAAAAATTAAAATATATATTTAAAAATAATAAGAAAAGCACTTTCTTCTGCTGTCATTTCTTTGCCTTTATACAATCCCAGGAAGTTTTCTTGAGATAAGCTGGCATCTACTTAGTTCTTGGAGAAACTCTTTCTCACCCAGGACACCTGTATCTAGCTCATCAGTTCAGAGAAAGGCAGGCCTTGCAGCCATCACTGTGTTCATGCTTCCCGTTCTGAAAGCTCTAAGAGGTTAACTGTTTTGGATCTTATGTCAAGGTGCTTTTCACTTCACCCTGAGTCTTTAAAAGGGCCAGATGCCCCTGTTCAAGCACTGTAATGTTGCATTTGTGGGTGTGAACATTGTCAGCTCTGCCTATAGAAGCTTTGCAGTGCAGAGAAGGAACAGAGCCAGGTGGCATGTCTGTGTATTTGTCACATGCAGCAGCCTTCGCTAGTAAGGGGAAGGACAGAGCTGAGGTGCTTTTTCTTTTATTTTTTACAAAGTGGGGATAAGTGTGTGTGTGAACAGGGAGTCTGAAGAAGGGGAAATAGTTTAAAGAATATGATTGAGCTGGGGTAGCTCTGAGACCACATGTGGGAACAAGAGTAGCACAGGCACCACCAACTGCAGTCTGATCTGCCTAATTCCACCCAACACACACACACACACACACACACCTCTTCCCTCCCTGCTGCCCCATCTCCAGCTTTTTTCTATCACAGAGCAGAAAAAGTCAATTTCAGGAAACTCCAGCCAAGCTCAGAATTGGTGTTAGAGCAGCAAAATACAAATCCTTATTTTATAATAATAAGATTAACAATAAAAGCAGATCTTTTTTACCTAAAGAACATTGGCATCTGTTGATTAATACAGGAACAGACTGAATCGAAGAAAAGGCGTTGAAGCAGCATTAGCCTGATGTATGGCCCATTCTTACAGAATTGTTGATCTTGGATTTTTGTTAGATGAGCACAATTCTCTCCCAGATAAATGGAGTATTTTATTGACTGGATTGTATCTCTTCCAGTTTAAAACAGAAAAAATTCTGTCAGAGCTTTACTGTACTTTGATTTTTACCTTGCCAAGAATCCACAACCAGAGCGTTAACAGGCAAGGTATATCCTAGTGTGCAAGCTGGAGGTAAACAAAAAGTCATCAAATTTATCTAGCCTTTGAAGTATGTGGCGTATAATGAACACATTGGAAATGAAACCCATTATTGCTTCAGAAACAGAGATGATTACATCCCCTGATCATTCCAAGCACTACAAAGTACACAAGACAATCACATGTAATTGGTATAAATCGAACATCCTGAACTGCCTGGAGCTTAAATTGAGAAAATGGAGAACAAGACCAAAGACCTATAAAATGTTAATGTTTTCTTGAATAGAATGCTGAATTTATATTGTATGCTTCAGTTTTATTTCCAAAACTTATTAAAGCTTTCTCTCCTGCTGGCTGACACATACTGTTATCCCAGCTCAAAACACAGACAACATGACTTCAGATTTGCTTTTGATATTTGGGGTTCTATTCATACAGGATAAATTGTATCAAGTACTTGTGTGCATGATGTTTATAGCCAGGTGTTTATACTAATATGGTAAGTGTGTAGCATAGATATAACTCATAAATTTAAAATCAACTATATTGAAGAGAAACACATTATTTGGCTGTCAGGCAGCAAACGGACTTCATCTTTATTTCAAAGCATTACTTTTCTGCCACTGTTGTATTTTCCTGTAAGAGGAATGAGCCATTGTTTATTAATAATGTGGTCCAATAAGAGGAATATTAGGAAACCTTTATTCAGTAATCGTTTCTTCTGTTACAGTTTAAATTCTATTGGGCTTTCCAGCTAAAAATTAAAAATAGTGTTTTCCCCATTGTTCCTTAATTACCATTTCTCCAGCTGGATGTATAAAACAATTAGCACACAAATCTGGTGGGATGGTGGCCAGACATAGGATTCTGAGGGGAAGGGGGAAAGAAAATATAAGGAGGCAGATCTTAAAGATGTTCAGCTGGTATAATAAAGTGATGACAGCTTTAGGGTCTATGTGATGGTCAGTCAGTCTTAACCTGGCTAGGAAAGGTGTCTTTCCTGTTTAATGCATTTTCTGGAGTATCAGAAGGAAAACTGAGCACTCTATTGTGTCCAAACTGGGAAACACTTTCAAACTATTACTTCATACTGGTTCTAGATGCCATTCACTGTTACAATACTTAGAGAGGTGCTTTAAATTATATGTAATGAGCTTGGTATGAAAGAAGACAGTTTAATCATAGCTGAAAGAAAGGATAGTTTTGAGGCACCTTTTAGAGCTTTTGACACCCATTAAATTGATTTGCAGTTTTAGTTGCATTTCTCACACAAGAATCCCACAAACAGTCAGTTTCTTTTGGAAAATTTGAGTTCAAGACAGAAAAAGCACAAAGCAAGTCACATGCTCTCTACCAATATAGTAAGATTAGTGTACATTGTCACTTTCTGCATTAAATGGGTACAGGAATCCATTACTGAGAGGACAGTGATTTCTGTTCTCAGCAACAAGGAGTTTGATTAACAGAGCACATGCTGTAATTTAAAAAAGTCTCAAGGGAGACTCAAGAGATTTCTGTACTGGAACCTGATTAAACATTATATCATTTTTATGGATTCCAAATACTATTTAGAGATCACGGATGGGAAAGTCGGTTTCAGCTGGAAAGTGATGAGATCGTTTTACAACATTATCTTTTGTTAGCCATTAAAGTTTATTAAAGATACCATAAGCCACATTATTCCTCCTCTATTTGCAATTTATAGTGGATGTGCCAGCAGAATACACTAAAGCAGGAAATGTTATTTAAAGTAAGCTAGCTATAAATGGATAATGTCCATGCAGAAATGAGTACTAATCCTGTTTGCTGTTTAACATGTCTCCCTTAACGCTTCTACAGAAGGACTAGTTAATAATATAGTTCCAAGATATGAACTTAGTTCCTTGGAGATAACTGAAGAAACTTTTATTACTTCTACCAGTTAATCTGTAAGGAATGCAGTTCCAGTTTCTGCAACTGCTATAGTTCTGCACATAGTTCAAAAACAAAGCTCCTAAACCTTTTTTAGTACTGATATCCCTATGTCTTGTTGGGATCCAAACAGATGAGACATTTCCCATGTTATCTTAGCTAGCTCATCCTACAGGACTCTTCAGATACAAATCTACCATACTAGAACAAATCCCACAAAAGTCTGTTCCTTCCCTTCAGAAACTGATCTTAAGTCACAAAGGAGTCCTTTTGTGCAGTGAATAACACTACAAAACACTTCAGATGTGGTAAAACTTTCTGTTCCCTCATGTCCATAGCAAGGCAAAACATACACTCCTGTTTTCCTGGTACACTGGATTAACAAATGCCTCAACTCCCCCCTGCTGAAACTACTGTCCTGGGTTCAGCTACAGCAG
>NW_009938646.1:0-10996 GCF_000696875.1 Nestor notabilis
ATGTCACTGACAAACATGTTGAACAAGACAGCAGAAACATGTATTTCAAGTCCCCCTTTGTTAAAACAGTGCAGTAGTTTTGTTTACTTTTCCAGTTTTTGTCTTGCACAGGGACTTGAATGGACTAGTACATTTTGCTGAAGCTTGTC
The DNA here is from genome assembly GCF_000696875.1 of Nestor notabilis. Lineage (NCBI taxonomy): Eukaryota > Metazoa > Chordata > Aves > Psittaciformes > Psittacidae > Nestor > Nestor notabilis. The sequence goes on from NW_009938646.1 coordinate 150, forward strand.
TTGACCTGGGATGAAACTCTGGAGGTGTACATCACTGACATACAGGAGGGAAAGACAAGTGATGCACTGCATGGAGTTGTTTCTGCTGCTGTTGAAGCCTCTTCTCATGCAATAAGCTCATGCATTTGAAATGACAACACCCTCCTAGTTAGGTCCCCAAATAGTATTTACTTCACTGAAGGCTTCACTTCACTGAAGGCTTCACAACCTTTTCTTTGGGCCCAGGTCCTGCCATAGGTAACCAAAGCTTTTCACTTCCATTTAATTTTTCTTCAAGATGTAATTACTATAATGCACTCAAGCTTGGAGCTACCCCTGAAGATCACTCAGAGGCAACAGCTGCCACACACTGTGGCTTCCCACGTGCTAGGAATTGCTCACCATAGGCGACACGTCACAACAACTCTTTCAACACACTGCAGATTTGCATCTCTCATGTTCAAAGTTGCATTCATCTAGACTAGCTGAGATGCAGGGAAGCTGGCATCTTTGTGCTAGCTTGCTGAGGTTGGAAAACCAAGGGCTTGATCCACACAAAGCTTAGGCAGCATCTCACTTTTGCGTACAGTGTATTCCCAAGCCTTTCAGAGCTGGACCTCACTGCTTCTGCCCTCTCCTTTGCTGCTTCTTTACTCCAGGATCATCCTGGTACCTTCTTCTGCACAGACCTCATCAACAGGCTCCTCCAGCGCCCATCTGCCTTCCTGCTGTCCCTCCTTGCTGGGGCCCTGCTGTCGTGCTGTACACCAGACATCCGAGAGCCAAAGCTGAGGCACAGCTTCTCAGGGCTGTACTGTAACCTCCAGTCCACCTAACTGCAGCTTCTTACAGTGAACACCATAATGGAAAGCCTGGCATAACTAAGCAGGGAGAGGGTCTTTCAGACTACAAATCGACCTCTTTTGCATAAGAATGCAACTGTAACTGTTCGAATTTAGCTAACTCTTGTTTTGATCTGGATGCAGCCTGTTTATATGTGCCTATTTGCAGTCATTCCTGTGGCTTTGTTTGTTTGTTTACAACAGTACTTGGGAGTTTGTGAAAATGTTGCAAGAGATTCAAATTGCAAAAATGGTGGTCATTTTTTAACCGAATGTTTATAATTTATAGGAATGCTCTGACATGCGTTATAATACTGCAAAACTCCAGAATGTCTTTGCATAGTTTATCAGTATAAATCTGAGGACAATTTATGCAGTGCTGAGAAACAGCTATTTCTGGTAGAGCTGTAAGCTCTTGCAATATCAGGCACACAAGATAAATCACCTATTCAAAGATGATGGAAACACTGTCATCTGGAAATACTGAGAGATTCAAACATGTTCACTACTAACTAACTTCTGCCATTGTGAACAAAATGTGTAAGAAGTTCTGATACGAAGAAAAGGAGGTGGCACCAGCCTCCTATTATGTTCCCACATAGTATTTGCATCACTGAAGGATTTACAGCAGTATGACTTATTTCCTGTTTGTCCAGACTCAAATGGGCTTTTTGAAGGTGTCCTGAGCTGAGTTTGTATGCTATATTTCCTACACTTTAATATCTTTACTCCAAAATTGTCCCTTTTCCCAGGATTTGTCAGTCTTACTGCTACACAGAGCTAGAGAGTCTCAACCTTCTCAGCCTGGTTGGAGATAGCACGGTTCACCTGAAGAAGCAAAGATCTGGCATCTTATTTGTCAAGAATCAATGGGGCAATTCAGGAAGGGGGATTTTGCAGAGCTCTGTGATAGTTAAGAGCTGCAGTCCAGCAGACTTTTAAAGAGGGTATTTTGCTTCTACATTCATTAGATAAGTACACTTGAAAATTCTCCTCACCTTCCAATGCAGGGCCCTAAAACCTACAGTTCTGGTGCCATGAGACTGAAACAGTTCTTGAAGTGGGACATCAACAGTCCTGTTTCTTTTAACAGCAGTTAAGTGCTCTCACACATCCAAAACCACAGGAACTTACCAACTAACCTCCTTGTGCACACTTTCAGGTGAAATGTTCTTTGCTTTTCCTCTAACCTGTGCCTAAATTACCAGATTTACACAGCACAGTATAACTTTTTGTTGTGACACCGATGGCATTCACTCATTGTACATGGTGTATATTCTAGAAAGCACAAATATTTAATTCAAAATGTTCAGTTTCTCTTGCCCGAACTTGAAATTTTCACTTTGAATTGCCCAGGGTTTTGCCTTGCTTCCTTTTGTCATTTGTTTTTTTGAACCTCAGTGTGTTGAGATTTCCAACCTCATGTTCCCCCTCAGTATTGAGGATTACTCTGGCTTGTGGTGAAATATCCCTCTTACAGATTCTTTCCTCTTTGTTCACATCTGGATCGAGGCATGATGTCATCAGTATGGTATGTCATCTGCCTCATCTCCCATGGTAAAAATGAGGAAATTTGCTTGATGCTCAGCATTCATTCAAGAGACCTAACTCAACATGAAGCTGCTCTGAACAGCCTACCCGCTTTGGCCAGTCTGATTTATCTGTGCCATCATGCAGATCTCTGGGCGGATTTTAATAGCCATCGCCTTGCTCTCAGTAAAAAATAACTCGTCTCATTCACAAATCCTTATTCCTCTCTGCCCTTCCCCTACCCTCGGATACCATTTCTGTGCTTTGAAAGGTGAATTAATTTTTTGTTTCCCTTTCATTCCAGCAGAGACATGGCCCCTTTTCTTTTTCAGTGGGATCCGGGCCTTCCTGCAGCAGCTGCACCCTCCTGGCTGGTGGCCGACTCTCTCATCCAAGCTCACTCTTAATGTAGTTTATTTTTCTCTGTCTTACTTGTTTCATTCTTTGCCTCCTCTTCAAGCTGGACCTCTCTTAATCAGTCTCAGTCTTAGCCCTTTTCCCTTTCAATTCAGCCTTTTCTGCTCTGCTGGGTTTGGGGATAAGGGAAACAAGGCTTCCTTGAAGTGATTTGCTTACTCTCTTCTTTCCTGATATCCTTGCTCTTCTCTTCCTCTGCCAGGGAGGTCAGGCGAGCTCTGACCTTGGGTAACACTGCAAACCAGAACGTTTGTGGTTGCAAAAGAATAAATTCTTTAATTAATTAAATGCCCCAGAAGTTGCAGAACGAAGCCAGCAGAGCTCTCCTGCCCACTGAGACCTGCTGCACTACATCTTACAGTGCTTTCCAGGCTGAAGCTAACTCTCGGAGAACAGTCATGACTGATACCATCCTTCCTTGTTTGTCAGCAGCAATACAAGTCAGACATTTATTTCTGTATATTCATTTTTACCTTAATTTATTTTAAATAAACTCTTAAAACTCAAGTTGTGTTGTTGTGAACCCTTATTTTGCTTCATGTGGCTTTTGTTTATACAGCTGAAGGGTCACAAAGTTGATTGATAGACTTTAAATATTCTACAAGAATTCTGCAAGATTCTGAAGAAATGATGATATGAAATCTTTACGAGAAAGAAGTAGTGGCTGCATTTCCTCCTATGGATGGCACTAGGCACATATCACTGAATCCCATGTAAAAAGAATGCATCCCTACAGTTCCCACCTCAAAAGTTTTAAAATCGTATTGGCCTGAACAGGGTCTGAAAATTTGTCCTTTATATAGGAGAAAGAAATACTCCTTGGGAGACTTTTTGGTCTGCTTAGCACATGTTCACAGAGATCAAGCCACACTCTCTAGGAGTTGCAGGATCACTGAGCCAAGTACATGATTTAAGGAAAATTCAGGGCAATGTCAAAACACCATTTGGTTCCATAGTGGAGGATTATCCCACCAGCTCTCAAGCATGTAAGCCAACTGGTTTAGGAGTGTCAGCTGGCATAAAAATCTAGAGTTGTTCATTCTGATATAAAACCATAGTTACAGGAAACGATGAATATTCCATGGAGAAACTGTACTTAATTAATAATCTCATTTCTTCAGAGCCATGTAATGTTCAGTAGCCTCCTTTTACAAGTAGCCATGTTCTACCTCACCATCTGCAGAAGAAAATAACTGTGTTTAATGGAAGCCGCTCTTTATTTAGAGCTTCAGGGGAAACTAATTAAAGGTAACTGAAACCACAGCTGCTAAAATAATTATATGGCTTCTAAACTATTTTGGAAAGCTCTTGTTTTTTCTCAGTGTGACATATGCAGAATATGACTGGAAACCTACCATCACCTTAAACAACATAATTGTGTCAAACGATGTACCTAGAACTCTACAGGATCCTAATTAACATGGAAATATGTAACACTCATGTTTCATATGTATGTACACACACAGACACACACATTGTATAAATGGACCTTTTCTAGTACTCTTACTAGCTGCATATAGTCTTCAAGACTTAGGAAAGATGTATTGGGATTGTAAAACTTTAATAGAGATGCCCTCTTTTTTGCAAAGCAAGGCGTTTTACAATCACACATGGAACTGATTGTTTGGAATTAAATATATTAAGCATTACTCAACCAGTCTTCAGTCAAGAAAAATTTTCTTTCAATCATTTTCATGTAACAGAAAGGCTTGCACTTCATATATATACAAAGAATGGCAGTAGTGAAGCTTGGAAAAAGAGTTTCAGATGAGGTTTGAATTATTCCAAACTCAGGGCTCAGTGGGGAGCTCAGATTCTACATTTGCACAGGGATGCAGCTGTCAAAAAGAGACAAAATCAGTTGACAAAAAGCACCATAAAACTAATCTGATTTTGTCATTTGGACCTTATTCAAAATGAGTTTTTTAAAAGGAAGAAGAGAAAGGTTGTGCATTTGCGCTCCCTTCTACTTTAACTGTTTCTCTCCAAATGGTGTTTCAGTCTCTTTTTAAAATGATTAATACAATCAGGTCTGCAAAAGGCAGGCATTATCACAGACTGTTCCAAAGTTGGATGGTTTTAATTTTACAAGCACATTTTTCTCCTTACATCCAATCCAACGTTTGTTATTAATCATGCTAAATATTTTGGGGTAACAGGGTTTCCCCAGTATAGCCACGACAAACTTGTGTGGGAATGTGGGGCACTCCTCTCAAGGGTGCACACCATCCTTAGCTTTCCCAAGCCCAGCAGCTTGGGCCTTTCCAGAGAAATGTCCCCATATCCATCTCCATTAGCTGACATGCACTTCACTCTCAGCGAAAACAAAGTGTGGCAGTCTATAATACAGTTATCTCAAAGTTTATCAACAGTAAGCTTGGGTTTGCTGATAGTTCTGTTCTAAGTGACAGCCCAGCCAACATGCAAATATCTAAGTAGCATTCAGCATCAGAAAAAGAAAGTATTAATAGTTCATTATAAAAAAACCTAATGAGGACCTTGGTGACAACTTAGTACAAATATTACTTGGAAATAAAAATTAGTATCAGAAATTAAATCATTTCCATACCTTGGAAACAACATACTGTCCCCCTGAAGATGGAGAAAAGGAGATGAGGCCACAAATTGGCAGAACAACAGCTGCATTTACCACCTTAAACAATATATGGTCAGCAAACATCTATCGCTAAAAGATCAAAGTAGAAATCTCCAACTCAGATATTACTTTTGTCATTATATGTGGATGTGAAAAATGGAAATCTATCAGACATAGGCAGTGTCTGAATGCTTTTGAAAATAAACACTTCCAAAAAATAGTAGGCACTAAATGAACTTCAGGGATAATACATACCAAGATATACCACAGCATCCAACAACTCATTATTTCTAAAGCAAACTAGAAAAACACCCTAATGAACAATGACAGGCAAATGAGGTGAGGAAATATGTAAAGAATGAAGCTGATTTGTTTGCTGTAACAGGCACTGAATAGGGCAATGGATAAACCCTCAGAAGGCAAGAATTCCCTCCAAGCCTTCTGGGTGGAGGAAAGGGATAGTACTTAACTACATGCTCAGCATGAAAGCAGGAGTTCCAGTTAGTCAGGGACTGCAATGACTTTTATGTACCCTAAGGAACGCTGGGTGGCTTAAGAAAGGATTTAAACTCAGATGTAACAATTTTTCACAACGTCATTTGCCTTTTTTTTTTTTTTTAAATAATTTATATTTTCCCCATTACTCTCTTGGGCCCCACACATTTTCCTTGGTACAGCCAAGGAAAACCAGCCCAGGAGCCAGGGTGTTGGCTTGGAATGGGCAACCTGCTTCCATTGGCTTCTACTGGGGCTCAGAGCAAGTCATGAAGGCACAGTCTCTTAAAAGCACTATATCATCTAAAGATGCAGATGCAAACCTTCTGTGACTTTAAAAAGTGCCTCAACAACTGAATTCTGCTGATATCAAAGAAGCATTAAAAGACAAGCAAAAAATATCACCTTGTGACATTGAAATCAAGCATGAATTAAAAATGCAAAATTTCTTCAGGATCATCTAGTCAAATTGTCTGTGAAAGCAAAGTATATTCTGTACAGTTTCTATTTTTTCCCCAAGTTTTTTCTCATTGCTGGTCTAATGGACCCTGTATGAAACCAGAAAGCACACAGTCCTAATAGAGGTATATGGAAGCTATAGATAGACTGTATGAGGCCTGCTCTCAATTACAGCAGAGCTGGAAGGCACGCAAATGAAACCCAGACTGACAGTCTGGCTATTTTATGTCTCAATGAGACCTGCAAATATAGATGGTTTCAAGAATGTCACATATGAAGTTCAATTGATAAAAGGCTCAGAAACTGAATGGTCTCAACTTATAGTCATCTCCATTTTGACTTGATTGAAAACACCATTCCCTGTTCTGGATGGTATGTGGGTCACATCAGTAAAAGGAGATTAGATTCAGCCTGTTGGTACCCTTTCAGATCAAAGGTATTAAGAATGACCCTGACATGCCAGAAGTGTTGACTGACAGTCTCCTTCCCTCAGATGCTGGAGAGGTTATGCAAATCACAGTGTTTATGAGCTGCTACACAAGACCCAAGCCAAGTTTGGTAGAAACCACCCCTCCATTTCACTGGCTTACGAGCCCACCCAGAGAAGCTGTAAACCTCAGACAGTGTTCCTTTCTTATGGAATGAGAAAATGCCGCACTGAATTTAGGAAACTGAAAAAATAGATTGACTTCTGTGCCAAGATATTTATGTTTCAATTGCCTTTTTAAACTAAGAGTAGATAGTAGTTTCCATTTTCCTCAAAACCATTTTCAAACAGCAGAAAGGGTCTGAAAAGTGAATTACAGACTGTGCCAGCAGAGAAGATTAAGGTTGTCAAGATACTATGATAAGAATTATGGTACTTTCACATTAGGATTTGGGATTGGAAGTATTGAAAGAGGGCCCTTACAGAGAAACTCGAAGGCTGACCTCATTCTCCCTGCTACACACGGCTCATAGCTGCCCCCCCCTTCACACCACAATAACCATTAGAATAGAGAAGCTATTGGTTTTAGTTTGGAAATCCTCTCTAAGGCCAGCAAATATTGATCAAATACCAAAATGTTGTTGAATAAATTCTCCAAATTCCTAAATGTGAAGAAAAATTTCCAGTAGTGTCATAGCACTGAAATGAATGCATGTCCTCTTCTGCAGAGGTAAGGATTGGTTTCCCCACAGAAAAAGTCTGGGAAAGGCCACACATTTTTTGTACAAAATAAAGTCGTACCTCATCGCTCAGATCTGCATTCTCTCCATCTCATCTCATCTCATCTCATCTCATCTCATCTCATCTCATCTCATCTCATCTCATCTCATCTCATCTATTTGTATTTCAGCTACAGCCATACCAATGCAGATAAGTGCAAAGTCTTACTTGAAGTGATAGAATGATAGCAAACAGTCCTGTTTATATGTCCCCATGTGAGACTGAGGCGATTCACTACAACCCTGCGGAAATGTCTGGGCATCCTCCATGCTACATTAGTCACGGACACAGTGAAGGATCAATCTCTCAGTCTGGCTCAGGGCATCACACTATGAAGAGCAGTGTTCTTACTCTGGAATTTCCGACCCATATATCTTCTGACCCATTGAAGTTCTCACATGCATCTGCCAACATGTTCAGTATTGAAACATATAACCACAAAGAGGAGGCAAGAGGAAGACAAACCACACTTAGGTTATTCAAGGCTGCACCTTTACAGCAAAGAAAAATGGGCATGAATAAGGCAGGCTGAACTTGCCCACACATGGTCAGTCTGTGGGTTGCTTGTAGGGTCTATGTGAAAAGTGTGTTGGAGTGTGTTGATCAGCATCTAGCTGGCTCTGCAAACTAAGATACTGCAACAGACTCTGCCTCAACCAAACTCAAACCCTATGAACTACTGTAGGCAAGGATGATGCTCTAAAACTTTCATCTACATGAAAAAAATACTTTAAGTCTTCAGAAAATTGTCTACAAACAAAAGGATGTTCTCCTGTCGAATGTCGAAGTGTGAAGCTCGACCCTGCATGTGTGGGTGAATTATTGAAACCATCAAAAAAATTGAACAATTCAATTCTGAAGTCAGTCATACAGCTGGTTGAGTAACAAACGTGTTCAGAGAAAAGTGTTTCTGAATAAAGAGTAAAAATACTGCCAATAGTTCTGAGTAAAGAATTTCTAATGACTAAGTTGACCTATAAATTAATTCCATAAAAAAAGTGATTTGGATAAACTTGGAAGTCAAAGGAAGCAAAAAAGGCATGCAAAAGTTTGGCATTTAAACAGTCTCAAATAGAAGACACGTGGCTGTAGATGAACAACAAACTCCTTTAACATGCCGATTTGCTGAAGAGAAAAGAGCTGCAGATATTTCAGATGTTTTCAGGACATGCTGGTTAGGGTCTTCATTTTTGCAAAGTAAAAGAAAAGCAATGCATTGTCTAGAAACACAGCATTATGCAGATAGAGCAGATTTAAGAGTGGAATTTCCTCTTGCTACTGAAATTATTAGTCTTGTGCACCAAAAAGAACATAGTCTCAAAGAGCATAACCTCCCTGCAATGCACAAAGTGTAAAACAGTTAGCAGGATGTGCTAGGTTTATTTGCTCTGACCCATCTTACTTGGGCCCCCCAACCTGCACCCTCACCTGTGGGCCAGAAGCACCAATAAGCCTAGTCCCATGACCCTTGTCATGGCCGGGGCTATGGCATCACCTTGTACCCAGCATACATTGATGATTTACAGACCAGCCACTCCCAGCTCCTGGTCCATAGCCATAGGCTTGCTGGAGGGCAGGAGAGAGTGGGGTCTTGCACACCAAGATGAGCAGTAGGGCTAGAAAGGGGCTTTTGAAAACTTGGTCCTTCCCAGCTTAAATAAGAAAACGAGTAAGGCAAGCAGCAGAGACTCTAATATATGATAATAATTAAAATGTATTTAGATGGTGAGAAATTAAAAGGGATGTTGAAGGTTAGAGAAGAAGCATAATTGTAAGGCAGTAGCTGAACTTCCACTTCTTGCAAAAACAAGAGAGACACTATGAAGGATGCCATATTGCACTTGGCTCCTGTCCTAAAATAATTCCACATTATAAATATTTGACGCAGCACTTAAGACTATTGCCTCCACAGGATTTAATGTAGTATAATGTAATACATCTGTTTGCTACCCACATAGTATGAAGAGAGCAAATGGGTAAGATATGAACAAAAAATGCAAAACCATATTGTTTACTATTAATTCTGTGATGATCATGCTACACTCATTACCTATTGAATTAAGATGATGGAAAATGTTTCCTAACAACTGAAAAGTGTGATCTCATTTGTTGCTTTTTGATCTCTGAGACTACATCAACCCTGTTCTTACTTTAACTTTCTGTACTCATGGGAAGTACCATGAGAAGTTCTGACTTGCATGGGCACTGCATTTAATGTGAAAAGTTGGAGTCCCTGTATGAAAATGCAACAGTATAAGACAGGTATGGTCAAGTAATTTAGGGAAATATACCTGCTTTTTATGTCTTCAATTTAAGTAATAAAAATCTATTATCACCAGCTTACACTACCAGAAAAAATTGTGTATTTAAAATAACTGTGCTAACCAAGTTAATAAACCTTTCCATTAGTCACATTGCACTTAAGTTAAATGACGCTTTCTTACCCTACTTTAAAGAGTTGCAGGATTGCCCTACTTTAAGTTATCTCCTGTGTGAGTTCCTCTGTTCAGCATCCTTCCTGCTTACAGGGGAATCTTTCTTAAGGGTATATTTCTGAAGAGAATTGTATTGTGTATCTTTCTTAAATCATAACTCAAAGAAAAATGTTAAAAGCCACAAGTTACATTAACAAGTAAACAAACTAATGTATTGACAACACATAAGGGATGACACACACTTTCATCATGCAGGTCTGTTATTCTCACTATAACAAACTCCACAACAGCCTTTTGTTCTTCTGATGGTGGCGTAGATTGGTTTAAAAAGAAAGATCTACTGAGGAGGTAATCACGGCACAAACTTTTGGTTTCCCCATGGTGCCATGACCAAAGTGTGCCAATCTGTGGTGCTCCCAAGCTTGACAGTTAAAATAAATAAATAAATAGATTCTTACTGTGGGACAGAGTAAAACCATTCCAGCCCCAGAAGATGGAGTCTCCATTTGTGTTTGACTTTCATCAAAGCATTTTTGTGTGTTCGTAGACTCAACCAGGATTTTCAAAGATGCAAACCAGCTTAGATGTCCTTTGTCCCTTTGGAAATGCCAGTGCTGATTCCAAAGAGACCACACGTGGTTTGGGAAAGGACACAGCTCTATGCTTCTACCTGCCTGGGGCAACCAGAAAGCAGGGGATGGCCAGGAGAAACAGTTCAGCCAACAGCTACAGCTGTGCCAGGCCAGAAGACAGGGTTCAGCCAAGAGTTACAGCTGTGCCAGGCTCCCAGGTCCCACCAACACTGACTGACCTGTTACTGAGGGTTCTGGGAATTCATTACAATGGATGCACTTTCATAAGCTCAGTATCTCTGTGACAATCTTTCC
>NW_009938646.1:11027-32498 GCF_000696875.1 Nestor notabilis
TTGTTTTCTCTGAAAACTGCCGATGAAGCAAACACTAGGGTTTCTTTTGTGAGGAACTGCTTTGGCATCTCTTGGGATATCAAAATGAGTAAATCATTTAGCAGAGAAAACAGATTAAGGCACAGTTTGGCATGCCATTATTTTGACTCCTTTACTATATAACTTTTCATAACTATGCCTCATCTGGGAAAAGACACAAATCTGTCATTTTTGAGAAGCTAGATAATTAGTCACTCTAAATAACAACTTATGAATTACAGCTAAAAACTAACCAGGCTGGTAAACAGGAAGCGCAAGACTGTGATTTTTGCTTCTTTACCCAGAGTTTCACACAGGTTAAATAAATGCTTAATTCAGCCCTTCTCTAGCAGTGGTTCAAAAACTAGAGGTGGTTCATGAAATCATGTAGCTTGCTCACAGAACTGTATGAAATCATTAACATTTCTTAGCTTTCTTTGATGGCACTGGCCATGCCCCTCAACTTTAGTATTTACTGGTTCATTCGCCCATGGCTTGGAGATCTCTAGTTTTCAGTCAGGTCAACCAAAAGACCAGAAATGTAGCCAGTTCACAAACATTTTTCCACTCAAATGCACAACAGACTGATACAGCAGCCTCTTAAGCCAATAGTACTCCTGCACAAGCCAAGAAACCAAGGTAACAGAATCTTGAATGAAGTATTAATTTTTTTACACTGTACAATGTTTGTGTTTTTCCTTAGCAAATAACTTATCCATATGTACTTCATTATGGATGAATTTCTGATTTCACACACACTGGAGGCAGACACTGTGGTCAGAAGTTGCTAGGAGAGAATATGTGTATAGCTGTTAGTCATCATGTTCCCCTGTCTTTGTAGAGGACATAATTAAGAGTATATAATTCACCTCTTTTCTTTGCATTATGGATGGACCTGGCTGAGAGCAGCGGGAATGATCTAGAAACCTGGGTCATGAAAGCAGATGATTACAAGGATCTCAGCTAGCATATTTGATCTCTTGAGCTTGGAGGACAATTAGGGTAAAACTGAACATCTTAAGTTTTTCTTTAATTAGTCTCCAGTCTGCAATGTATGGGGGTTCAGAGCTTAAATCAGTTCTTACATAACTCGCGGTCCTCTTTTCTTTTTCCATCGATGTTACTATTTCCATTGAAAAATATTTAGATTTTAGAAAGGAGGGAAATGTGATAGTCATTTATTGCCCCCACACTGCTAAGAAATTCCATGCTTTTATGTGCAGGAAGCATTGTGTTGATGTTGGCTTCCCCATGAGTTAAAAATCTTGTTTAAATGTTGCAGAATCTAAATGCTCTTTGAGGTTTTTCTGTGTTGTTTTATGGAAAGGCTTCTGCCTGATTATTTACAGATGCTGTGTCTGAGAAAGCCAAAAATAGTCTTTTACTAATGCAAAATCTAAACTAGCAGTTTTATTATTTTATTGTGTAACCAAGAAACTCTGCTCTGGGGTCCTCAGTTCAAAGAGGAAAACAGAGTCCTTCAGCTCACTGTTGGCATCAGAACCACCACTGACATACCCGCTGGCAGCGCCAAGCCTTGGCAGACCGTAGGGTCGTCTCCAGCAGAAATGCAGCCTCCAAACCATCTTGCAGCAGAGACTCCCCAGGTTACGTGACCATTAAGGACACACATTGTTTCAAAAATTACTTCTCCCACAGTAGCGCAGGGTGTTTAGGACAATTTAGGAATTACGACAGCCCTTCAAGCCACGCTGCTTTTCTATTGCCACGTTGGCTGAGTGTCAGTAAGGGATATTTTCAACAGTTCATGAAGTGCTAAGATGTATCTTGAGCTCAACAAACAAGAAGTGTTGCTCAGCAGCTCAGCAACCAAGCGTTTCATCAGATGGAACACCCTTCCACAGTTTTCTTCGCTTCTCCAAGGTTGAATTGTGAACACTAACAAACAGGAGGACTACGCTTGACAAACAGGAGCCAAACAGCTTGGATGTCATCATTGCCAGTCTAAAGACAGATTTTACTCCCTATTCTCTCAGCAACCAGCAGCAGCAGAAAAGTTGCACTTCCCTTGCCACCTCAAGCAATGGCTCTTCAGTCCTAGGTTCTGTATATACCTGGCTGGGGGTTTGTTCCACTGATCTGAAGACCATACATTAGACTACTCCCATCCTATGGATATGGCAGCTCCAGCAATCCCAGAAAGGGGCTGGGGAACAGCACAGCTAGCAATACGGAGCTGGGTTACCAGACATTATTTCTGCCTCACCAATAGCTGCGGTAAGTACATGGTTCAAAAAAGCCTTACTGACCCAAGTGAGCTTATCAGCCTCTCCAAATCCCTGTGTTGTGCAATAGTTAGGAGGAAGAGCAATGTATCAAAATCCCAGCATTGCATTAAACAAGCAGATACATTACTGTTGCTATTATAGAAAGTTCTTCATAAAATATTGTTGATAAAACATTTTCAAATGTAATTTTCTGCCTGTCAGCAGGTAATAATACCAGCTGAAAGCTGCTCCCAACTCAATCTGCACGAACACTTGCCTACTAGTACATGGCTTGGAAACAAAACAGGAGCTATTTGTGAACCACCAGTTGTCTCAACCCAGAAGTGAAATAACACACAGGTACAGGATGTCTGTGGGCCCACATCATCTTCTAACAGACATCCAATCTGGATAACTTTCAAACACAGAGCTTGGGAGGTTTGTGTTTATTTTCTACAGTCTAACTTCTTAACTGAAAATAGCATGGATTTTCTGAAAATATCAACAAACCCCTCTCACGTGATTTCTTCACAGACCTCTTTAATTGGTACAGAATTTGTCATAGTTCTGCAGTTTCATTAAAAAAAAAAAAAAGAAAGAAAAAAAGAAAAAAAAAAGAAAAAAGAAAAGAAAAAGAAAACCGGTCTACACTTACTTTCTGCAGCTGAAAATTCCCTTTACTTCAGACAGACACAGCTACCAGAGAGGACTGAAGAAGTTGATACAATGACAAATAATTTAGGTTCTTATTTGGATGCAACAAAATATTCTGAACAGCAGAAACCTCTCTAGAACAATTAGCATTTTAAGGGTTTAACTTTTTGCAAACTGTAGATTTCTCCCACATACGAAATCACTTGAGAACCAACACCACGAAGTCAAATTTTATTTAAAATTGATCTCTGATCTTTACTTCCTGAAATACGGTGGAGCTTGGATTCCTACAGGTTCTGTCTTAACATAACTCATTTCTAGGACTAGTACAACAGCGCCTGCTCCTTCTGAATGTGCCATCAGCTGAGACATGGGGCTGAACTTCCATATTAAATACAAGATGGTGAAGAGGGAAGAATTCCTAAAGGATGTATTCCAGAGAAGCTGTTATATGTTTAATTAAAATACATTGTTCTGCATGATATAATTAAAGTACAACCAAGAAACTCTGCTCTGGGGCCTAGGACCCCTTGGGGAGTCTTACTAAGGATGACACAGTGGGAAGACCTGACATATTTAATCCTGCAAAGTTTTTTAGCCACAGCACAAGCCAGCCATATAGAGAGTTACTTATTTGTTGTAACTACATTTTGAAACATAACATACATGAAAAATAATTTGTGCTGCTCTGCTACTTTTCATCAAAGGATTTTACAAGCTTTAGAAATACGTATAAATTTCTCGAACAGTGCCATTCCCCACCATTGCTGCAATTTAAGAACTCCCACAGTAACATTTAACTTTTAGTAAGCATCCCAAAACTTCTGGCACTTATCTCCTGCATTACAAATTACTTTCTCAGTGTGTTATGTGTTTTATTTCCGTGCTGGGATCATGGATCTGAGATATATTTGGGTAAAGTTAAATGGATACCCTCCACCAGCCTTGTTTGTCTGCAGGTCCCTCAGTTTCTCCAGAGCTCTGTGGTCTGCTGTTCTCAGAGGCAGAGAATCACACAAACTCTGTAAAGTGTGCTTTCTCCTCCTTACCTTTTCAAATTGAGATTAAGTGAATTTCCCAACACAACACAGGCATTCCCATTAGAGCTAGAAGACTATCAGAATGTCCTGCCTCTCCTCCTACCCTGTATCAGAGCACAAATTAATTGCTGATTGCTCCACACATTCCTCAGGAACACTGATCCGCCACAACTATGAGCAAATTCCTTGCCTCAGTTTTAGTCTCCTCTCCTATACCAAAAGTATGATGACATAGATTTCCCTTGTTGAAAAGATCAGTGATCACTGTGAGATAACCAGTGGGATCTTACCGTTGATGAGGAAAAGACTTTCATAAAAACTCTTCATCTGTTCTCACCTTGTTGATGAATATGCAGTTCATGAATGACATGATACATGAGAAACCAAAAGATTTGTGCTGAAGGCAGAGTGATTTCTCTTTTTCTAATAAAAAAGAGAAGTGGCTAGCAAAAGTTTCCTTTGGCTTCAGATATCTTTAAAAAGTCAAATGGATGCGCAGGACATAACTAAGCATCTTTCCTGTAAGTTTATGCTGTGAGAATGGCATTTTCTGAACTATTGTTAGGTAAAGAAAATCTCTTAATTTTGAAATCCGGTTCTGAAAGAAAAATTGTAGGATAATGGCCTCTGGTGAAACAATAATAACAAAAGTAATAATAATCAGGATGTTTCCCTAATTCTGCTAGTATTATTTTCATCATCATTGCATTCAAATACTTGCACCTGCTGGCCCTAACTCCTACGTTGTTTCACTGTGTTGGAACATGTGAGGTATAAACTAACCTCTACAGCTATTTTGTTTCTTGCTTACTAAAAAATCAGGAAGCTTCTTTTAACAATCATATTGATGAGGAAAGCTTGCACAATTGACTGAAAATGTATACTTTTTATCATTTTAATGGTGGAATAAACCTGCTACAATTGGCTTACAGTACTGTACTGATATTGAGAACACTAAGTGGCAAATCAAGTGCTTCACTTCAATTTCTCCCCTAATCTTTCAACTTACACGTTTATAGGTCTCCAAGTGCTAAGAGGAAATCTGTGCAAAATTAAGTACTTGAGCACAGCTACACTGGCAAGACTTGAATCTAGCCAGAGCCTAAAACTGATCCCTTATAAGAGCACCTCAGCAGGCTGAATTTATTAGCAATCTGAGCCTCAGTGCCAACCGCACATCGGATTCAACTCAGTCAGAAAATGGGCTCTATGCTTGGTAGGGTTGGGAATTTACCAGCCCACCTTGACACTACTGCAGAAACTGAGAAGCACTACCCTGGATGCTGTTGTTACTAATTAATGTGTGTTTGTGCATCTGCAGTTACATAAGCACACTTGGGAGTGCAGTGCTAGCCACCAGCACGATGAGGAGACCCTACTGGGGTCTGCTGATAGCAGTCTGGGTGGCTCCTACTGTTTTATTATACAGGGCCAGAGGATTCCCCAGGACCTTCACACCCATTTTAGGGCAAAGCAGAGGCACCATCCTGAAGTATTTTCTTTCTTCTCTTATTTTGGCATGTGCTCACTGTAGACTTCAAAAGTCTCCTGTTCTCCTGTGTTAGGGCAGGTTTTATCTGTCATTAGTCAAATCCTGCATAATCTCAGTGTTTCTGTCTCATACCTGGAGAGAATGTTAAGACAAAATTAATGACCCATGGCTAACATGCATCATGGCTAATATACCATCAGGACTGTATCTCCTCAAGCAGTAGTCTCTGCTGAGCATCAGTCCTTGCCTTCCTGATTCCGCCCTACTCCTCCGTGTAGCCTACTAACTCAGATTACGTGTAACATCTTTTGTTGTTTAACACTAATAGGATCCAGTTGAACTATGCATAATTACATCCAGGTCTCCTTCAACGGATGGCTTGTTCCCTCTGTCAATGATCTAATAAGTAGAGAGACATACCATAAAATAGAGAATGAGTAATGTGCACAGAGGTGATTATTATGCTGTGGTGCTCATGCTAACAGCTGGAAGAGATCATGGATTACTGAAGCTACATGGGCTTTGGGATAGCCCCTGCAAAACATTCCCAAGAATCCAGGGTTTCTTTTAGTGCCCAGGCTAACATATCTTTCCAGGCTGCTTTATCCTTCTTCCAAATGACTGTTTCCTTTACCCCATTTCCTACATCCTGAGGAAGGTTATTTAATCTCATTGAGATATCCTTGTGAAAACCAGGGAAAAGTAGTAAAACTATGCAGCTCTCAGTCACCCTTAAGTAATAGGTAATGGAGGATCCATGACACAAAATTTTCCCTCATCAATACCTCCTTGGTTCAGTTAGCCATGATAAAAGTCATCAATAGGCATAAGAGCCTGACGCTGGACAGGTAGAGTAGTGAGATTGATAAAGTGGAAATTCCCCAGTTTGACAGGGTTAGGGGTCAAACATGGGGGCAGACCCAGAAGCACAGCTCCAAAACCCCTGCTGCCAACCACAGGTGTGGGATCGAGCTGGGGCAGTCAATCTGTCACCCACCCCAAAAGTGCTCTGAACAGAAGGTGCATGCCAACCACCTCCTGATCCCATGGGGTGGCAACGAGGGTTTGATTTACATGGAATTGTCTCACGGGCTAAACAACTTGATATTATGCCTCCAAAAAAAGAGAGAGCCATCATAAGCACAAGGTCTGTTGTGGAAGGGAGCAAGAGGAGCAAGCCCCAAGATCTGAGAGCTGCAAGTGCTCACACTGAGCAGAGAGATTTCTTACTCATTGACACAAGCCTGCAGCACATTTGCTGGCAGAAACCAGGTGCAAAGGCTCGAGCAGCACCATCACCTCCGGATATATCTCCTTCATCCCCCCAAGTTATCCAAGGGTGAATCAGCCCTTCCTTTACCACCTAATGCATAGCCAAGGACAGCTACACTTCATTAGCCCCCAGCAGTGCGCACGCCCTAAATTGACTCTAAAAAGCTTCCTTGCAATTTAATCCCTGACCCTAGTGATTCCCTAGCTCCTCCCGGTCATCCAGAAGTTTTTGGAGAGGAACACAACAGGTCAGCCAGACTCCTTCCAGACTTCACCAAAAAAAGCAAAATACTCTTCCTGTTCACGTTTCACATTTTGGGAGCTGGAACATGCAACGTCTCAGGCATAATGCTGCAGCTCACTGACGATCTGCAGCCAATTCCTGGACTGCTCTGAAATGTGCCACGGCAGCCTTCAATGCTGATCTTCTGCAGAGTTGAAGGTTTTGCAGCAGCCTCTCTGACCAAGCGAATGCAGTCAGTACCCACCTACAAACATACAGCAGGATGGACTGCACGTATCCAAAAATCTGCTGAATATCAGTACAACAAATTATGCACCATACAGAAGAATCATCTGTCCAGCTTGCTTTACTACATCTGGCTACATCACATTCAACTTAATTCAGACAAAAAACAAGCATGGCTGATGGACTCAGCTGCTTGAATAATCCAAGGGAAGACTTTGAGGGTGGTGAGGCACTGGAATGGGTTGCCCAAGGAAGTTGTGAATGCTCCATTCCTGGTGGTGCTCAAGGCCAGGCTGGACAGAGCCTTAGGCAACATGGTTTAGTGCGAGGTGTCCCTGCCCATGGCAGGGGGGGTGGGACTACATGGTCCTTAGGCTTTCCAACTCAAACCATTCTATGATTCTATGATTCATCAGGTTCAGCCAGCTCCTTTCCTGTCTCCACAGTCACAGAACAAAGATATAATTGAACACCACGGATTTCTGTCAGGAAGAAATGCATGCGGGTCAGATCTCACTTGCTGCTCTCTTCATTCATAACAAATTTCAGTTATTTAATTTCTGCTGAAAACAGTCTGACACAAAACTTGGTTCTTTGATGTGAACACATACTACAGTAATAAAAAGAGGCCAATGCTGTCATTTCAGATAATAAACATAGTAAGTTAAATATCAGAAATAGCAGTAATTTCATGGTGGTTTTTTCATCATAGTAAAAATGTGCTTTCAGCAGGTTCCATCTTCTCTGACTTCAGAGCCTTTCAGGAAAAACACTATCCCTCTGTTCTGGACAGGTCACAGTCCCGCTTTGCCACAGCTGTGAGCCCTGGTTCCACCCCTGCAATTTGTACAACCTGGACTGGTTTGTTTATATTTTATTATAAAAGGTCAAGTTAGCTCTCACAAATGCTGATGTGGAAGCACAGTGATACCACAGAAGCCCCAAACTTGCCTAACCCCCGCCAGAGACATGCTGAATTAGCTGTAATACCTTCCGTGATGCTACTGCAGCAAGGAGTCTGTCAACAAGTTCTTTTGCAGCATACACTGCTCCGGGCAAAGACAGCCCCGATCTGTGTGGGAAGCTGAGCAGTTTTGTAGCCACAGCTACATCACTTGATGTTAAACCTTTGCTGAACTGATCAGAAGAAACGGGAATGCTACATTCCTCCCCATCCTCCATCCCTGAGCCCTGTTCTTCAAGTTCTCCCAAGGCATATTCTGAACACATCTAGAAACCATACTTTGAGCTCTACTAAATATTCTCTTGGTGATTTTTTACTGTGCATTATAAACTCCCATTATAAACTGGAAACCTCTTATTAAAATGTCCCTGTCTTGTTTTCAGATCATGAAGTGTAAATGAGATGATTGACTGACCTAGATGTGTTAGATGAAACAACTCAAACAAAGAGTAAAAGAAGCGTTTAGGAATTTGCTTGGATAATGCTACAATCTCCTGTTTACTATCTGTTTACAAATGGGCCTTGAACTGCCTGTTGACAGTAATTTTTGTGGAAAGCAATATGCACGAAAATACGTTTTTATATGAGAGCTAGCAGACGAACTAATTTACTTATTGCTCATAAAGACTTGAGGACTCAGTCACTCAGCAGGGAGGCTCTTTGGGAATCATGGATGCTCCTAAAATGCTACCTCAACTTTCACTGAACTCTACTGTCTTTTATTTCTCCTCTGTTTTGATCTGAAGCCTAGAAGCCAGCAGAGCAGATGTGCTTATTGCTTCTATCACATCCTTCCCTTGGCTTGCAGGTTATTATCCACTCTTCGCTTATATCAACTGCTGAGACCACAAGCTCTTTGGTACCTACACGGTTTTTATAATTAATTTTGGTTAGCAGCAGATGCTACTGAAATAAGCACCATGAGTAACAGCAACAAGCCTCCATTTAGACACTGGAAAGGGAATAGTTCACCACAAGCATGAAAACGTTTGTGCTTCTCAGATTTTCTGCACATATAAAATATATAGTTTCTATAAAAGCGGGGCAGTTTGTACTATGTTTTAGAGCAGAGAGCTACTGGTTAAAACATAGTGAAGAACATTACACTTTTTTTTAATTAAACCCAGTGAAAGTTTTTGCTAATATTGCGGCTATGGAATAAGGCAGTTCCATTTCAAAGATTTCATTTTACAAATGTTTTCAGCTTTTTCTTTAAGGAAAGCTAAAATAAGCTGTGGATAATGTTTAGATTTTGGACAAATTGTAATGAACCAGTATCAAAACATTCTGTAAAACTGAAAAATTGCATTACAGAATTGAAATGTGTTTATTTTGAGGTAATAACAAAAAGTGGAAACAACAGAACAGTGTTTCTAAATAAATCCCTGTGATGCTCCATGCCTCTCTGGCACAATCTGGTTTTCTTATGAAACAAGGAAACAAAATTTAAAATAGAATGAGAATAAAGTGGAATAACTCAGTTGCTCAGGAATTCTGACATTGCATTTCAACTGAAGACTTCAAAATAAAGCAGTTTAGGCTTTTCCAATATGATCCTTTCTATAACTGCCTCTTGGTGGTGGGGAAAGTGGGGAGCACATATGATGTTGTCTTTATTCAGAGCAACAAAATAAGAGGTTAAAATACAAGAGTTCTCTCCCGGACAAGTCAGTCAGAGGTTTTTGATAAGCTCTAATATTAAAGCAATACATCAGCATTACATTCTCTTTGATCAGAGGTATTTTTGTATAAAAACAAACTATGTGGTTGGAATAAAAGACAATATTCAGCCCTGTGAAATTCAGTCATAATTGCAGTATATAATCCCCCAGACGAGATCTAAATTATAGAAGTATCTGGTGCTTAGAAACTTCCATATCACAAATAAATGGGCCATTAATCATGGTGAAAATAGACTGAAACCTCCCCCCGCTTCCACCCAGTCTTTCATTAAATTCCTACATTCACCACTAAAAATGACTGCCGAACAGTCAACTGTCTGTTAGATCATCCTGGAAGTTATGTTGAAATATATGGAGGACAGGGAGGTGATTAGAGACAGCCAATATGTCTTCACCAAGGGCAAATCATGCCTGACTAATCTAGTGGCCTTCTACAGTAGAGTGGACAAAGGAAGAGATACTGATGTCATCTACCTGACTTCTGTAAGCCCTTTGATACAGCCCCCCCCACCATTCTTGCTGCTAAATTGGAGGGATATGGGTTTCATGAATGGCCAGTTCAACGGATAAGGAATTGGCTGGATGTTCACAGAATTATGTCAACTGCTCAGTGCTCAAGTGGATACAAGTAACGAGTGATGTACTGGGACCAATATCATTAAATATCTTCATCAAACATAGTGGGATTGAGGGCACCCTCTGCCAGTTTGCAGATGACACCAAGCTGTGTAGTGCAGTTGACACACTGGAGGGACAGGATGCCGCGCAGAGGGACCTTGACAGCCTCAAGCCAATCATATTCTAGGTGGCATAAAAAGCATTTTCAGTGGCAATTCTCCATGTCTGTTGTGTTCTTATAAGACCACATCTGGAGTACTGCATCCAGTTCCAGATGCCCATCCAATGTCTACAGTACAAAAAAAACCAGATGTGTTATTGTGGGTCCAGAGGAAGGCCACGAAGATGATCAGAGGGCTGGAACACCTCTCGCAGGAGGACAAGTTGAGACAGTTAGGGTTGTTCAGCCTGGAGAAGAAAAGGCTCTGAGGAGACCTTATTACAGCCTTTCAATACTTAAAGGGGGCTTATAAGAAAGATGGAGAAAGACTTCCTGCAGTGACAGGACGAGTGGCAATGGTTTTAAACTGAAAGAGGGTAGATTTATATTGGAAATACAGAAGACATTTTTTATGATGAGGGTGGTAAGACACTGGGACAGGTTGCCCAGAGAAGTGTGGAAGTGTTCAAGGCCAGGTTGGACGGGGCTTTGACCAACCTGGTCTAGTGAAAGGTGTCCCTGCCGATGGCAGGGGGTTGGACTAGATGATCTTTAAAGGACCCTTTCAACCCAAACCATTCTGTGATTCTGTGTTTCTGTGATTCTAGACTCTCAAAAAGGTACCCAAGCACTGGGTGTGTGGATGCAGTAGGATTCTCATTACATGGATATCCTGTGCCATCATGGCTACAGGTTTAGCTTTTGGGCAGACTTGCTTTAAACCATCAGTTACTGTCCAGTTAAAGCTTTCCTCATGTATTTGATGTCAGCCAAAGAGAAACTTTGATTTTTCCACTTTTACAGTGAGCCACAGGGCTGATTTGATCAAGCTTTGGAAAATAAAACTCAGAGCATGTAATGAATGTGTAGACAAAGATGAGGTTTACTGCACAGATGACAGGAATAATCTGGGCAAGGGAGGTGGTGCATAAGAAGGAAGAACATGGCAGTTTATTATTTAAACATGAAAACTGCATTTTGAGAAAGTATTTTCAAAGTAGTAGCTAATCAGAGCTGAAGACCTTTGATTCTATTTGCTTTCTCTAGGATGTGATAAATACATACATATTTTGTTTACAGATATAGTGTGTATACAGACCCTCCTAAAAAATACCTGAGTTGCCTGATGGGTATCTGATGAAGACAACAGCCTATAAGCCTTTATTTATGAAGCCCTGATGTCAAGAAAGTGAAAAATGCCAATATTCTATGAGAAACTATGGCAATCTAGAAGATTTTATCAGCAGCTGCCTCCTTCTTGTATCTGAAAAGCTTATGCATTAACTAATGCAATTTTCCCCCTTCGTTACAGCACTACACCACAGTTCATCACTGACCCCAAGTTATGCTTGAATGGCTTGATTGTAAAAATATTTGGTGTTTAAGAGGAGAACTTGGTAGAGGACTCACCATTTCAGTTGTGTTTTATGAACAGAGGTTACTGGGGACTCCAATTTGTAGGCAGGCATGAATATGAAGATCTTCCCACAGATATGGTGTGGCAAGGGCATCCTCACACCAGTGGGTTGTGAGGAGCTCTCTGCTGCATAGGCAGCAGGATGACCAGTTGGCATGGATTCTTCTTTGCCCCTCTCACCAACCATTTGCAATTCTTGTTTTAAGGTCCTGAATTTATGCCAAAACAAATGGAGATTAAAAAAACATCATGACAGGGGGATAAGAGGGAAAAAGTCTTCTTTTCATTGGCAGCCACAGGACACTGCTCACAGGTTTGGTATGTCAGACATGGTCCCAGTGGACAGTGCCCTGCACACAGGCTGCAGGTGAGGGAGCTGCTCAGCCAGGGCCGTCACCACCACAAACATGTTTCACCTTTGCAATCTATTTGGTACTTATTTGTCCTCATCATGCTGAACACAGACAATACTATTAAACGAACAAAATCATATTATTAATATGTTTTCCAAAGCCCATGATTTACTGTGACCAGAAGTCTGTGACAAGGATCCTGTTTGGCCAGTCCTGCCTTTGCAGTTCCATTAATTGCATTATCACGAGAGAAAAGTATCAAAGTACATCACACTTCCTATTATCTTGACTTCTTACATAATAGAGGAAAACAAGCTCAGGCTCAAAATAACCCAAGAACACCATACCAAGACCAAAAAAACAAAAACCAAAACCCAAACTGAAAAATTAACATTCCACATGTTTAAAGAATGTAAACAAAAATGTCATCACATAGACATGCAGAAAACTGGTGTTACTCAAACCGAGTGCTGCCAATTCTCCATCTAATGAGTTGCTGAATCCCAAGACAATCAGAAACGGCTTGTGAGAGCTTAGTGAACAACAGCATTTGTTTTTCCTTCTGATTTCTCCTTATTAAAAGCTTCAGGGAAATCATTGAGCTAGAAAGACTACCTCAATTACTCTTAATTGCTGTCAGTTCTGATTACCCCAGACCACAGTGATCCAGCAACATGCAGCAGAGGGGATAAAGAGAGTGCTCTGTCTCCTCACGGCGCACTCCTGTGGAAATGCCATCAAGGGAATGGGTATGAGCTCACGATTCACAGAGGCTGGTGATATTCATGACATTTCGTGTTAAAAGCAAGGCTTGGCCTTCCTGTTTTGCTCAACTATCCATTTTTTTGAGTATGTGTTTTGGGCAGCACTCCAAGTAATCTCACAAGCGAAACCCTATCTCTGGCATGCAGTGTTCACAGCCCACCCTTGCAGAGCAAGAAGGGGGTTATTGCTTGGATGGGAGCGTGAATGCGGATGCAGCAACTTATCTACTGAGGAGGGATGTGTGTGTGGCCCGGTGGGATGGTTACCTAAAAGCAGCAACAACCATTTCTCTAATATCAAGATGAAGTCAGAGGACTGCCTCAAGGGAGCTGAGTGAATACTGATGCTTTTTTTTGTCCAAAATAGAGGAAGTAAGATAAGCTTGATTCTTGCTATTTCTCCTTTGGTACAGATTTGCAAGTCAGTTGGAGCATAACAAGTAACCAACATGGTTTCTTGACACACAGCAAGAAATATAGGTAGAGAACAGAGCTGCTAGTTGGCAAACTGAGCTATCTGGCTGGTTTCTTATAACCTTTTCCCCAGTAAAAGTTAAGAAAATATGAGAAACATAGACTTGGATAGTATTATCAAATATACTATTATCAAATATAGATAGAGATGAATATTGTTTTGAAACATAAAATACCATAAACCCGAGTTTAACTATTAGCCCTTTTACTATCCTGTCATCTAGGGCCACATTCAACATCTCTTTTATTCATTAAAAATGAATAATACAACACTGACAATGTAGGAATACCCACCTCAGATCAGCTTGCAGTAAATACCAATTTATTATGTACGTAAAGGGAAACAGACTATCTTAATACTTCTTACACCTTAGTTTCTGCAGGAGGCAACCCAAGCTCCCCTGACAGGTGTTAATGGACTCCACGGTGTGTGCAACCACAAAGGAAACTGGTACTGCTCACTGAGAGCCTGGCTCTATGTGATGGGTCTTATTGTGATTTAAAGCAATGTACTTATTTAGGCCTTTCAGCTGCCTACAGAAGTTTAACATCATTTAACTCCCTGCCTTCTGACAGTGGGATGGCACAAATCTAGCCAAATCAATTCATAATTCAACACTGGCAGGGACAATGCTGCTTTAATCTGTGGAGCTGTAGCTAGGTACAACAGAATTGTCTGTGACCTAAGAACGTAATTTGTGAGAGAGAGATAGTCAGAAAACTCTCCACTCTCCTCAGATTTCTAAAAGACATTTAAAACCATTATGACAAAATTATGGTATAGGCAGCTCCCATGAATTTCAAAAAGAGCCTGAAGCAAGAATCCCAGGAAAAAACCCAACGCTTCTTTGCCTCCTGTACTACAGCTGAAATGCGGAACCAATACTGTATTTTAAACCCTGGGAGATCAGCAAGAAAAAACACAAATCCTCATAATAAACTGTAACCTGCAGAGAATGGTGGTCTGCGGTGGGTATCTCATCTGCACCAGGCAGAGCTGCAGTAACATTACAGACCATCCTTCTCCCACATCTATCTTTCACTGAAACTTTCCCCATGCCACTATTCAAGTATTTCAAAGAAGCCACTTTGACTTAAATGTAGTTTACTGGAAATCTGCTGGTGACATCCTTATGAGTTGGTTGAAAAACAAGCAATTGTAATCTGCAAAGCTTTAAACCAGCACAATTTTAAATGGGGACATTTGCTGACTGCTTTTTCTCTCTCTTAGTAGTGGTCAGCTCTGGCAGTGAAATGCTTTAAAAACCATGCAGGCCGTGCTAGAAAAAGATCAAAAGCGGATCAGCTGGCAGGGCCAGCTCACATCCACCTCGCAAGAAAGAGGAGAAAACAAACAAAATGAGAAGACGAGTTTTTCATGCTGTGCATCATCACCAGCACGTGAAGGCTCCTGGGCACAACGCAGTATCCACAGTGCCTGGATCCACAGAGTGAGGAGGACCATGCTGTCCACCTCCATCCCATCCCTCTCCCCAAAACAATGCATCAGTCTTTATTCTGGCACTGGCCAGGCTTTTCCTCCCAGCACTCCTCCTCTCTGGGCTGCCACTTCTGGGGAAGGGAAACAAGCCTGGGCGCTGGTTTAACTTTATGGAACAGCAACAGGTTTAATAAGTTTCAGGGTGACAGTGGCCTTTTCTCACAGGTGGGTAACTGATACACACATACACCCTGGCTGTCTCCAAGGCTGGGAGGTGAAACACTGTGGGTCTGCGCTGAGTGCAAGCAGTGACTGGTCATGAAACAGCTCTCCCTCTCTGCTCTCACTGCACCACAAGCCATTTTATCCATTTACAAGACTACACAGACTGTGCTAAAAATGTGCAAAAGCATGTGGATAATGCTCTTCTTTCTTTGAGAACATGAAGCCTTTTAAATGCCTTGGAGGTCAACATGGAAGAAGAATCCCCACCCAGAGTCTTGAATGCCATTCTCATTTTCTGTGGGATTTTCCTAAAGGGCTGTGTTGGGACCCATATAAAAACTGATGAGTTAGGTTTATAGCCCTGTATATACCTTCTGAATAGGCAGACAACAGGAGCTGACCTTCACCACCCGCTCTCCTTCTCTCCACTCTGCTTTCCCAAGCACGTGAGGGAAGGCAGTGAGCGCCCACTGATTTTGAGGCAGGCCCAGCATGGCTTAAACCTGCAAATCACTAAACCCTCCACCAAGATTTCAGGGGCTGGCTGTGCCGATATAAGCAGCGACAGCGGCAGCCTGTGCCCTGCTGACACAGCTGGCCCGGGCTTGGGCTGGTTCATGGGTGATATTGGGTTACAGGGCAGAAATCATAACAAAGGCAGGAAACAGATCAGCACTCCCTGGGTTTAACACCCTCTCGGGGGACTCTGCCGGTTTCCAGACTGCAGATGGTTTTAACCCTGTCCTGAAACGCGCCCGTGCTGCTCGCTCTGCTCTGATGGAGTCAAGCCTGGTGCATAGAATAAAAGTAATTCAAGGCAGCGCAGGCACGGCGCCGACAGGCGCCAGTCAGAGTGGTCCGAAGGGTTTTACATCGCTTTCTATGAATGGGCTCGGAAATATGAACTCTGCTGTAAAGCATCCAAATAATAGTAACCGAACTGTCATGACAGAGTCCCTTGGCTGAGCTTTGGGATGACCCTCTCTCCCTGTTGTTCCCTGCAGGATCTGTGTGGCTTTGCCATGCTGGCACCAGTGCCCGAGCCTCCCTGCAGCCGCAGAGCATCTTTTTTACCTTGCAGCCTGTCTCTATGTTTTTTTGCTGCTCTCAGCACGGGGCAGGAGGAAAACCCCGGCTGACCTTATGCAGCTTTATCAACTCCAGCTCCAAAAAAACAGTTGTGCCCTCAACTGCTTAGTTTTGGTGGCTGAGTTAATGCAATGTATCCATTGCGGAGAGGACATCTTTCATAAACCAGATCATCTCTGCAAGACTATATTTCATTAAAAATAGCTTGAAGGAAGTTGTATGACTGATTCCCCCAAGTACTGATTTGATTTTAGGTGCTGGTTTTTCACTCTGTGGCAGAACGCTTTAGGAACATATCCCACCTGTGATGTGAAGTGTTGCTCAGCGTGGGGAAGAAAGGGAGCAAGCTACACCATCTCCAAACTGAAAGTGTTTGGGGAAAAGAGGACATTCCCCACAAGACTGTAATGAACACAGCACCATCACTGGTCCCCACTGGGAACTCTAATGTTCTGGAAATAAACATCTCAAAAGGTGAAATGCAGATACCTAGAGGTTAGGAATCCATTTCATATCCAAATCTGATAGCAAAAGGAAAGACAAGTGACTGCCAAAAAGTTCTTGCTGGGAATTTGCCCAAGTGATGGCTGCAGGACTAGAGCAGGATCATGGCTTCCTTCCAGCAGAACTGTCCAAAGGGCTCATACACATCACCCCGCAACGCTCCCGTAACTGGTGGAATAAGGAGGAGTTTATTAATGTAGCTTCCACTGTATTAAAAGCATATGAAAAATAAGTCATAGGAATAGAGTATTATAAAAACCCAAGCAAACCTCAAAACACACCCACTCTGGAAATGCCTGTTCACAGCTTCACTGAGCATTTTCTTTTAACACACCACAAGTCTTCCCAGAAGAACAACTGAAAAGACATTAGACATTATTTATTTTTCTTTCTAGAGTACTGTTTCAGAAGCCTCTCAGAGGGGAGAAAAATAGAGTAAAATTATTATAGCGCCACATCAATGCAATCATCAAGCTCAAAATGAAGAGGACTACAGTGGTGTAAGTATTCCTTTGTCATAAGATGCTTTTCAATGTCACAGTCAGCTCTTCTGTGTCCTTTTACAAAGATACTTCCACTTGATCTCTCCTAGGCCACCTTGAACACCCACTGGACATATACGTATCCTTGGTAGCTCTTTTGGTTATTTTGTGGGGTTTTATTTTGTAATCTGATTTCAT
Organism: Nestor notabilis; assembly: GCF_000696875.1. NCBI lineage: Eukaryota > Metazoa > Chordata > Aves > Psittaciformes > Psittacidae > Nestor > Nestor notabilis. The sequence continues at coordinate 28,572 of NW_009938646.1, forward strand.
GCATGTGAAAATTCATTCTCTGCAGTAAATGAAAAGCTTTCACAAGGGGTCTTCTTTCCACTGGAGATGTGATTGGAAGCCAATTGCTATTCAAACCTAGTGTAATAAAAAGGGCTTGTTGTGGAGAACACTGTTCTATTTCTCTTCATTAAAGCTCAAAGCTACTCACAGTAACCTCTTGCACAGATGATTGACAATAAAAACAGATCCACCATGCTGCATTTCATAAAGCAGCTTGCCAAGAGTATTAGTTCCTCAGGAGTCAGGATGCAGAGCTGCAGCAAAGGAGCAGATGTGGCTACTGCTGCAAAAGGTGGGGGCAGCTAGCACCCCCCCATCTTACGTGTCAGCATGCGCAGCGGTAGCACACTGAGCAAAGGGGTTAAAACTCATGCTCTCCATCTTGTTCCTGTCAAGGTTTGCTGCAGCAAGAGGTGAGCTGTGAAGTTTACAGGGTTTATGGGGTGCTGATTGCCCTCTGACAATGGCAGGCATTTCCTGCAGCTACCAAATTTCTCTGACACGTCTTCTTGGCGGGCTCAGTACTGAACCTGAGGCTAAGACACCATTTTTACTTTCTGCTAGACTACTCCAGACCTCACCCCTATGGGCAGGAGAAATGGGGGAAATAAGGGACAGAATTCCAGCTGGACACAAAAAGGACAGGAGCCACCTCTGCTTTGCTCCTGCTACTTCTTGAAAAGGAAAAGCAGAACATGGTGTTCCCTTATGGCACCACATACCAGCACGTTGTTTTCTGCACCTCGATGAAGTAGAACTTGAACTGTGAACACCACACCAAGCAGAGGGATCATCCACAGACATTGCTTCACATGCTTTTTTGGACCCTGCAGAAAGGACGTGTTTGATCCGGGACCAGCAGAGATGGAGCAAATAGGGGTTGAATTACAGGTCTCTTACCCAAGAGAGAGACTGAAAATATGTCTACTCCTCTTCCTCCTGCAGCATTTCAGCCGATTCAGACCCTCACACGCACCAAACTCATTGACAAACTTTGACAACTCAATTTATTCTCCTAATTTTAGCTAACTGTGACTGCCTATTTAAAACGGCACCAGTTTTGAAGTTGCAATATTTTGGAAAGCTTTTTCAGCTCCTCTGTGATAAGCAGAAGAAAACAGATGTTGGTTTGCTTGCTTACCCTTAAAACTAAGCCACACTGTGTATTCTCCAGTCTTTGCCTCTGCAGCTTTCTGCAGGGAACTTAGAATAAAGAAATTTTGCATAGCACTGAAATATGCATGGAGCCATTTTCATAAATTTGTAAAAGAGGTTGAACATGTACTATCATTAATTAAGCAGACACCTGCTTAAGGAGACAAGTAAGTTATGGAGCAGTGTTGGCCTGTTTGAGGCAGCAAGAGGAACTGTGACTGGTGACTTGGAACAGGGTGAGGACAAGAACCACCCTGGTTTTGGCTTTCCAGACTCAGGGAACAATACACCCAGGAGCACATTTGGGGCAAAAATTTCTAGATGGGACGTACCTGCAATCCAGTCCATGGGTCTGTTTTTTGTATATTTGAAGTCATGCTGTTAGATAGTCCAACACACTGACCCAAATCCAGTTTGGATGTATTCATATGAAATGGAGCACACAGTTTTAAATATAAACACCTGTGCACACAAGCAGTGACATGCAATAACTCCTGGGGACAAATGAATTTAGCTGTGCACAGATGCTGTGTTGAAACCTTGATGGTGGGTGATCGGATTAGTCTGGCTTCAGTGTGTTCAAAATGTTAATTAAGAACAAGAGCTCTCCCACTTCAAACATAAGTTCTACAGGTCAGATTTAAAATGAAATCATGAGTTGCATGGGGCATTATATGACATATTTCCATGTGAAGCAATTAATTTCTAGGGAGAAGGGAGGAAGGAAGAAAAATATCCCTTGGATCTATGTATTATTATTTTTTGTAAGCAGATTGTCCTCCATTATATGATAAAGCAGAAATGTATGTAAGGAATCTTATGTCACTACATACACAGATGGCCTGAAATCATACCTTAACCTGTAAGCAAATATATAAAGCAAGTATTTTTTTGGCCATTGAGCACTACAAAATGTAGGGTATATTGACCTTAACAAGCCTGGCAAGTAAAAGCTTCCATGCCCATTCCTAGGCTAATTCAAAATATAAATCTCAGTAGAATTTTCCATGTTCTTGGCAAAAGACCTTGGTAACAAGGACACAGATACATGTTACATAAAGCAGGTCAATAAGCATTTTCCAAACTTTTAGTACTTCAGCTTTTGAAAGATACGCAGCGAAACCCTGTTAAGCAGACCCTAGTGCCTAGATATCCTCAAAAGAAAAATGATCTGCCCTGCACTTTTGTAGCATTACGAAATAGCTGTCACAAAAAATGCTATAAAGTCCTGCAATGCTAGACCTGAATGTCTGCACAAGACTTTCAACACAAAATCTCTTTACGAGCCTTAGCTGGGTTGAAGAGAAGTGGATCCCGGTGTCTTGCACTCCTTGCATCTCCTACAAAGCCTCCAGCTGCCTCCATTAAGAGTTACAAGCTGAATCGCAAAACTCCCACATTCACGTTTTATTTATTTAAGGCATCGATCTCTCCCTGTGTGGATTTTCCAGATGCATTCCTGACCGAGCTGAAAGAGTATCTGCAGGATGCAAACCTCTCCACACACCTATTGCGCAACGCTTGTCTGTGCTGGCTCTGGGCACCAAGCAAGGCTCCTTCCCGCTCACGCCCCACTTCCATCCCCTATGTGCTTTCCAGAATCTCAGCCCACTCAACTCAGGCTGAAACAGGACAAACTGAAACTTCTTGGCTGCTTTACCTAGGTTTACACATATGCAGAAGGTTAACAGAGATCACATAAGATTTTATTCCATCTTTCCTTTGGCTAATCTTGCTGTACTGCAGCATAGCAGAGTTTTGAATTAGTTTTGGCTTAGCAGAGCAAGATACTGTTCCTTATTAGTGTCTACAACAGGCAACACCAGCCTAAAATACTTCAAGATTCTTTATTTGCACTATCCCCATTATTGTTCTCTCTCACAGGTTTCTATAGGCATCCACATGCTTTCTCCAGCATTTATATAGGACATAATATGTTATACATTGCCTGGTTGGACAGAGCCTTGGATAACATGGTCTAGGGTGAGGCATCCCTGCCCACGATAGGGGAGTTTGAAATAGATAGAATCATAGAATGGTTTGGGTTGGAAAAGACCTTAAGATCATCTAGTTCCAAACCCCCTGCCATGAGCAGGGACATGATCTTTCCAACCTATTCTATGATTCTATGTCGTACCTCAAAATGACCAGGAATGTGACACTCTTGCTCAGGATAGAAGTCCTTTCATGCAGCATTAGCCTCTCCTCTTTAAAGAGGTAGGTGTCTGGGTTCCCTAAAAGTAGGTGAAATGGCTCCCACTCTAAGCCCTATATTCAGATTTCATACGGAAGTCAACCTTCAGACAGAAAATTTTCTCTCTGAAAATCATCTAGAAATTTGCCGAGTACAAGAACGTGATGTACCAGGTTTGTGGTGTCACCTGTCCCAGGACACTGGCTCAGGGCTGCTGTGTGTGATGGTGGGGGACAGCAGAGACCACTGAGACTGGGTTCAAGTATAGGTCCAGGCCTGGATTTGGGACAGGGACAAGCTGGTAGTGTTTCACACCTTCCTTGTAGTGGCTCACCTGGAAGTGTGGGAAACTGGGCACCAGCCGCGCAGAGGCAGGGAAGCTTGATGTAATATTAAATGACGTCTTACACCAAAACATCGTGGTACTTTTGTTCTAAAGCTTCTGAGAGTTCAGCAGACAAAACACCACACCAACAGTTTAATCCGATCCTCCTTCCCTGGCACACTGCTGAAGTGGACAGCAGGAGACAGGATTGCTCCTTTAACTGGAGGAAGCA
>NW_009938646.1:32529-51961 GCF_000696875.1 Nestor notabilis
TTTGAGCAGGGCAGCCAATGACAGAGAGGGTTCCTAATCTGATAGCTAGGGGCTTATTCTATGACATGGTGCCTGTGTCTACCAACATGTCTGTCAAGCTAACTTCTATCAACTCTTTGTGTTGGTAGCTGCCAATTAAAACACACAGCTCTTTGTTGTTAGCATACTTGTTGTACATAAATTGCTGACAAATGAACGGCAGCAGCACTGCTTTATGCAGATTGCACTTTCAGGGGCCTGGCCCAATGGGATACTGAGTAGTGTTTGCAAAGGGCTCAGTGCCCTGCAGAATCAGGTGTGGGGATGTCACATCTGCCATGTCACCTAACATGGGTGTTAGCGTTCTAGGATGTTTTGAGGAAATTCCCAAGAAATGGAAAGAATCTAGGATACCAACGTTAAGCAGCACACAACAGGTATGTGCATTATTTGCGCGAGTTGTTAGACGTATCTAACGACTTATCTTCAAGAGAAAACAGCTTCCTTTTTATGAGACAGCGATGCATCTGTGTTGCTGGCAGCAAGCATACAGTACAGCAGCTTTCTGACGGGGAATAACTCTGAAGTAGGTACAGAAGAGCCGAAGACCAATTAGACATAGCTGAGCACTTGCAACTTTACAGTTAGCAGCATACAGTAAATAGCAGAGTATAGAAATAGCTGGCTACGGATGCAGACTTGTATTTGGAATATAGCTTAAGAGGAGCTCAGGAGTAATGCTGATGTGTGCTACAATCCCACAGCAGCACTGGGAGAGTCCACTAACAGCATTTCCAATTATTTTTTCTTCCTTCTCATGATGAAGCTTTCATTTCTCCAAGTTTTTGTGCGTTACTCCTTTGCATGGAAATACAATGGTACCAAGTGCTGAAAATACAATGCTTAGTCTCCTTCCAAGACTTTTAATTTCACAGGTAATTTTGTTATGAAGTTGAACAGCCCATAATGCAGCCTAGGTGTTTTGGCAGCAAGCTGGTATTACCAAACATCATTATTTGTCCAGCTAGTTTAGAGGGAAATAAATATAAAATCCCCAGGTGTTGCTTTCAGTGTAGCCAATGTTTTTCATTCCATTCGGAAATACAACGTGCTGTTCAGCCCACACACCTATTTTACAACTCTAATGAAAAGTAGAGAGCAAGATTCACACACAATTGTGACCACACCGCCTTTCAATGCACCTCTAAAAGACCGAGATTGATCAAACAGGTATTGCTCCAAGCATGCAAATGCATTATATGAAGAAACATGTCAGGAATTTTAATTGTACTAGATAGGAAAAACCCGTAACTAAGAGAAGATAGATTGCCTATATAAGAGCACACAGCTGGAATGACTTCAGTCCCCACGGCATTGCTAAGAGGCCTCTTTATGGGTTTGGATTAGAAGAATTGCCTTTAGCCAGGCACAGCAGGACAGGTTTGGAGAGGGGCAGCTCCAAACCCATAGACCTGAACAGCTCCTCCAGCTCCTCAGTAAGTTAGCACAGGACACACAGATCTGATAACTTTTTGGATCTCGCTATTACTGCCTGACACTGATGGATTTATTAGCACTTATTTTCCATCTTTAGGAGGATTGGTGGTTTTAAATTTGTGGTTTGGATGTATCAGCAATAATCCATTTATCACCCATGCCTTTTATATTGCAAGAGACAGAAGCTACTGACAGAGGAGAGACGCTGACGGCATGCAGGCACCTTGACAGCTTGTGAGAACCTTGATGTTCCTCTGCAATGGCAATACTGCACACACGTCAGCCTTTATTTATTTATCTATCAAGACTTCAACTCCCTGCCAACTCTCCCAGTATTCTGGAAAGAAAAGAAAGACAAAGAAACCCTTCAGAGGCAGTCCCTCTGCACGCAGCCGCTGATGCATGGGACTGAAGCCCCAACACAAACCCAGGGCACCCAAGGGTGCTGAGCTCTCCCCACTGCTCACAGCTCAGCCCCTGCCAACTTAGTGGCCATGGCAATTAAAAGGGTGGCTCCAAATGAAATTTCTCAGTCTAAAATGAACAGCCACACAAGCACCACCATTCAGTGGGGATTTAATTACCCCAAGATGCACACAGGCAAAATCCTCATCGGATAAATATGGCCAGACCAGTGAACTGGAAGCAACGTGCCCAACTTTCCTCTGGCTTTGTGAGTATTGGTGACCCTGTGACTTTTATTAAGCCACATGATTACATGCTGCATGCATACATGTGAAAGAATGCCCAGGGAGGGATGTGGCTTATGGCACCTGAAATCCCTCACTGGTCACTTGCAAACCATAAAGAAAAGTTGACAAATTCCTAAAGCTTAGAATTACTTTTTTTTTTTCTTTTTGTTAGGGGCTTAAGGTTTGTATGGATCTAGCACACCACAAGGCCTTTTTTTTGTGCCTGTTATTATAGATGTGAACAATGGCCTGGATTTATCCATACATAAGAGTTAAAATTATTCCATCTGTGTAGGGATAATGAATAAATGCTATTCCTGAACTATCACAAAATTCTAAGCCATGAGTTTTGCTTACTATGGTAAGAACTGTTCAACTGTTCAACTATGGTTGGACTGTTACTTATAGGCAGAAAAAAAAATGCATTTTTTAAACCCTTTTCTGAAAAATCGTTCCATTTCAGTTATCGTTTTTTACTGTAAACCATTCATAAGGCCTTTATCAATTGTTACATCCCTAAACCTTCACAGTTGTATTCTATAAAAGGTGGAGAAATAACACACAGCTTGTCACTGTATAATATAGTATAAACAATACATAGTAAGAAAGCAGTTATTAACTAGTTCAGGCTGCTCCCAAGCCACTTATTAAGGAAAAAAATCTTATTTTCCAAATATGTTGTTAAATCTTTTTTTCCTCCCCTCACCTCTTTTTAGTGTAGCAGATTTCATTACTATGTGGCAGGATGATTCATCCATTTCTTATCCAGAGATTTCCAGATTTAATTCTTACACCCGGAATAATGCTCAGGAGCCAGATTGTCATAATCATACAGAAGGGGCATCCTGACCCAGACATCCCTTACATACCCTATGGAAGATACCTAAAAAATACCCACCTCACTTGATAGGAGCCCCAAGTAATTTTCATCCTTCCTTTCCTGACAGCTGTTGACTTAGAGGGTGTGAGGAAGACCAGAGGTCCAGTGCTTTGGTGCACACTGGAGATACCTGGGGACACATAGGACTGTCCCATATCCATGGCTCAGCCCCCATGGCAGGGGAGTGGGAAGGTGAAGGCGAGGAGGACCCTGGCTCATGGTCTAGAGCATGAGTGTGGCCGAGATGGGTCCCACTGTGAAGGACAGGCTTACAGCCTCCAATTCTCACTGTGTTTGCCAAGGGCAAAGGGTAAAGATCTTACACAAGCTGTTTAGTCTTCTACTTATCTATAGTGCACTGGCCCTATCTTCTGATTCCTTGGGAGGTTTCTCTTCATTAGCAGGGTTTTCATCTCATTTCTTTGAAGCCTGTTTTCTAAAACATTTAAAAACGTGCTTTGCAACAGTTCAAAGGCCATTCCCTTTGACAGTTCAACAACCACCTCCTTTGCTTTCAGTTGTTCTATATTGTACTGTAACTTGCAATGAATAATTTCACATCGAGATTTCTACATTAAATACTCTGTTCAGTAAAGCACAGGTTTTAAGATCTAAAACATTAAACAAAATTCAAAATTATCTCTGTATCTATTACCTGGAAATGCCACAAGCTAGGAAGATCAGATCTGCCCCCTCAGAGTCCACTAGTTCTCTTCAATTTCCTCGTCTGTGCCTATGCCCAGGGCCTGAAACTCAGAGGAGAGCCAAAACTCTGCCATAAAAAGATCTCATCCTGCTACCATCTAGAAACTAGCCTAAGCCCTCAGGCCTGAGACTGAGCATCCTGAAAGTGTGTAATATTGAAAAGCAAGTTTTGCCCTTTCCTCATTCATTCTTTCCCAAAGTGGGGTGTGCATGGGGTGGTGCAAACCACTGACACTGTCTGATGAAAGAGTTAACACTGGTGGCAATCTGGTACAGGACAACCAGTGGACAGGCATAACTTGTTATCTGGAGCAGATAACTTCAAAGCAGCCTGAGCAGTGACTGATGATGAAGTAACCACGATAAGAAACATGCTTCCTCACGTGCTTTTTCAGCGCAGTAATCTGGAGGCACTGCAGCTGAGCATCGCATTTCTGGCAGTGTCCCTGCACATCTGTAGCATCCATTGAGAAGAAGTAAACAGCATCAGTCAGCTGGAAAGAGCACTCTCCTCAACCCCCTGTAGCAAATCTGTCCCAACCTCAAAAGAGAAAAAATTGTTGGGGTGTGTTTTCCTAGCATCTTGGAGTGTCTGCATCTGCATTCATTGTTATTTAATATGTTAGTGTGTTATGCTTAGTACATTTGGCTTAATATAACCAGTTAATGTTCTGCTGACTAAAAGATAAAGTAGCAAGATAAATTCTCTGAAATTTGCGTATCTGAGGAGGAGGGATAGAAAAAGGAGAAGCAATGCAGGATATTGTGTATTCAGTCCCCTTTTCAAGAGTTTCTTCCCCAAAATGAGCATTGTTGAAGAATGTTTCTGTTTCTCCTTCCCTCCGCAGATCTCTTCCTTCCTTGAACCAAACTACAAGCTCCAGCAATAAGGCAGCTAATAATAAACTCCTCAGCTGAACTCTAGGAAAGCAGTTTGGTCAAGGCTTTGCCTGCCAAGTGCTGACCAACACATGTTCCCAGCTGCCAGCAGTGACTCACTGCAAGCCATGTTTTTTACAAACCAGTTGTGCTTTAGCTATCTCCCCCTTGGAGCACATTTTGCTCCAAACAAGGTCTCACACTTCCAAATGATGGAGTCAAAGGCACTTAAGTCATGGACCTCTGACCATGTCTCATGTCAACAGCACATACAGGGAGTACTCTGGCCACAATATATTAACACAACTGCTCTTAGACCATGGCTCCTGAAACAAAATCCCCATTGCTGCTTTTATTGCTGCCCACTCCAGGAGGCTGTACACAAACAGCACTGGGATTTCTGCAATGCCAGCCAGTAGGCAGGATGGGACTCCTTTCAAAATGACCTTTTATCAAAGGTTTGTATAACAGAACTTGGTTCTTGCCTTGGGTTGCCCCTATATTGCCTTCTCTTACCAGTGAGGACACAAGGCAAAGAGGGAACACCAGCTGGGTCAGCAGGCATAACATTTCTGACTGGTCAGGCAGGAGGAGCTTGAACTACTTGGCTGCATTTTGATCCCAAGAACAACCTCTGGTGCTTCACTGGAAATGCTGATGCAGCTGGCCAGTGAATCTGGAGTTCTTAAAAGACATGCATGTCACCTTACTAAATGGAGGAGCTTAGTGCCAGATGAAGCAGCCAGCACTGCTGAAAGCACATGGCTCCTACTCCCGCCAGAGGTTGCTCAGAGGCTGCCTGGAAATGCAGCAAGGACTGCAGAAATGGGAATGCACTGAGTTGGGTTTTCTGAAGGAGGGGAAATGACCCATTTATGAGCGCTTGCAGGCAAACAGCACAAGTGCTGGTGGAGGTACGTAGGAAAACCAGGTCAGCCTAGTTCCTCCATGTGCTGCCCCATGATGCTGGGAAAGATGAGGAAGGGGGAATGGGAGGAAGTTTGGGCTTAGAAATAGTATGGAGAAAGAATGCTTCTTGGATCATTACACTACTGAGTTACACAACTCTCACCAGTGCCAATGCTATGGCTTCGTGACCCCCGTTCCCTCTTTAGTTAAGGCTACTCTGCAGATGTCTGCAGATGTCTGTATTGCAGGCATCTAAGACACTTCCCTGACCACAGCGATCTTTTCATGAAGGGGAAGGGTGTTATGGTTGTTTCCTAAGGGTGGAACTACCCTGTCTTCTTTTGTGGTGAAATCTCCTCCTCCTGCCTCTGCCAGACTGCTGGCCCTTTCTTCCCTCCCTGCCACATCACCAAACACAACAGCACAAGCATTTCTGGAAATGCTCAGATAAACCTTGCATTTCTAAGGGAAGAAATAACTCATACTGGTAGACCACATTACCCAGGAGAAAGAAAGAACTGAAAGCAAATTAACATGCAAAAGTCCCATCATGTCACAACAATGCACTTACTATTGGGATAGTAAGGACAGTGGAGTACGCGCTCCTTGCTAAAACATTTCACAGTTCACTGCAAGAGCATGCTGACCAGGGATAGCTAGGTAGCAGGCAACACAGAGGGAAGCTGTTTTTATAGGTGTTAATGAATCCAGCTGGAGATGACAGAAATGAACAGTTAACATTTTTCCCATTTCTCAAGATACTTTTTTCTTTTCTGCTATTCCCAGGGTTAATAAAAATAATTAACAAAATACAAAAAATGAAGGAAAAAAAACCCTGGGTTTTTTTTGGTTTCTGTGGTTGGCTGATGTATCCAAAATAAAGCTCAACAGCAGGGAGCGGAGGAGTAGTTCAGGGGGTAGAAGAGGTCATGCGAACGTGCTCCCCACCTCCCGAATGCTGCATCTCCTCACACTGCCTCCCCCTGCTTGGAGGGAATTGTTGACTTATTTTTTATTTTCGGCCTGCCTTTCCTATCCATTTGCCAAGCGGGGTTGTTCAAAGTAACTCTTGTTGCAGCCACTTTCCCAGGAGAGAAAAAATAAGGTGAACTTGTACCCTGATGGCTTACAGTTGAAAAGGCAGCTAGCAGCTTGGATGATGAGACCTTGTGGCTGCTCCAATACAGAGTTGGTGCTGTGGGAGCTCAGAGGATACCATGTCACCTCCCTGTGCTTGTAGAGATAGCAGTCAGCCTGCCTTGGGCAGAGACTGAAATGTTTCCCTGAGAGAAAGAGCTCAAGAGCCTTGAAAAGAGGATCCTCAAAGGCTGCTGACCCCTGTGCAGAGATGTGTGGCCTTCTTCACACAAAAAAAGGAAAGAAAGAGACTGACCTCATTTTAATAATTTTTAACATCAGAATACATTCAATACCATATACTTTTACTTCTTTTTTGAGAGGAGTGCACAGCATATCTCCTGGCATACCTGGCAGTACAGCTTCTGTGAGTCTACAGGAGGTCCCATGCCACCACTATTGGGAAAACCTTCAAAGCCCACTGCACATCGGTCTGTGGGCCAGAGGAAAGCTCAGCTGGGCAGTGGACATGTAAGAGGTGCGGACCCTTCTGAGCAGCCAGCACATTCATTTCTGTTCAGGTGTGGGCTTCAGTTTTGTAATGCTAGTGATCAAATAATGAAACCACTCACTTCTTGCTTCTGATCAGGACTGTTGCTGAAGTGTGTGTTTGACAAGAAAACAAACCAAGTCTAAAAATCACACCTTCCTCTGGGCAGATATTAGGCTGAAGTGGGTAACAGGACTGTACCTGCATGTTTTAATGCTGCCAGTAAGGAAGTTTTTCACAGCAAGTGTCTGACTTACCCTAAGCACTATGCTATAGCAAGCTGAAAGATCTGCTGCCACTTACCAAACCTCTTGTAGCCGAAGGACTGCACCTCCTCCTCCTCTGCAAAATCGTCTGGAGAAAAAAGAAAGAGGAACAGATTTTTACTACTATCACTGGAAAAAGATGGGAAGTTTTCACATGTGCACATTCATAAATTAACTGATTCGTAAGGCATGTTACTGAGCTTCACCTCCATTGCTCATATCCCACTTCTGTCCCTAGGTAGAAGAGGCAGTCCAGAACCTTTCCCCCAACCGGTGTCCCCAGCAGAAATCCAGACTACAAATGGTTTATCAGCTGGAAGCTACCTGAGGCCTATTTGTCCACCTAAGTACACATCAGAGCAGACATACCCCTTATCACGATGATGGTCATAAGCGTGCTGCTTGGACAGGGTCATCTGGAGCACAGCACTCACTCCAGCCCACTGCCTATGCCATCCAGGCAGTCGGGCTCAGGTTATATGTGGACAAGCTGGGTTGTCTGCACAAAGTGCTAATTGTAGCTATGCTGAGTAATAAGAGAGGAGTCAGAGGCAATGGCTCTCTGTCCATCCACCACCTCCCATGGGTACTAGCTTGGCCTGAAGAGGCATGATCCAATAAAAAATTGGAAACAGAACTAATAACCTCAAGCAGATGAGAAAAAACACCCTTTAAGCCCTTTTGTTCTCATCTTCACCAGCTAGTAAGCAGTAAAATGCTAATAATCTCTTTTTTTTTTTTTTGTCAGAAGCTTTATTTCTCTCCACTTCCTTCCAGCAGCAAAAGAAAAGGCTGGCATCAGCAGAAGAAACACACCCATGACTTCTTTTAAAGGATATGTTTGTGTTTGTGTGTTCAGCTGCCTTCTACCAACACAACTCCTCTTTCTGCTGAGTCAGGAAAGGCCAGAGCCCTGCCTCATCATCAGCACCAGCCTTTGCACCAGTTGACCAACTGCCAGGGAGGGCAGTAGAGCCCAGGCTGCTCATCTGCTTCCCTATTTCCCAGAGGGAGCAGAGTAGACCCATTCCCCCTGCCCCAGGCACCATTTCAAGTTGGGGGAAGCCTCCACAGGGCTCTTTTTAAACAGGACCTAGGACACAGCCTCCAAATGGTGGCCAGCGGTTTGCAGCCCAGCGTTGCACTGGGGAACCACACTGCCTTGCCATGTTTCCAAGCAGAAGGGTGCAGGCAAGCCTGCCTCCACACTGTGAAAAACACCATCATGAGCTAACAGCAATCCCCACTCTCCAAAACCCAGACTGTTATTCTCATCACAGCAGAGGGGAGGCAGCCGCAACACCCTGGGGAGGTTCAGTGGCTACTCACCCCCTTCCAGCATGGGATGCTGAGGAAGCCTACTCACAACCTCTCCATCCAAGACCTGTCCCTAACACAAGGTGGGAAGGAAACAGAAGCTCAAAGCTAGTCAAGGGCTTCACCAGAAGAGAACACCTAGTGAGCGCCAGTGGAAAAGCAAGCTCAAAGCAGATAAACAGACATGGTGGAGTGAGAGGCTGGTGCTCAGTTAGACCTTTGCTGTCCGCAGACTTACTGCATCAAGAGACTCAGCTAACTGGTGCAGCAGCTAACTTGGGCCAAACCAAAGTCTTGAAGTGATGAATCTGAAGGTGAAGTAAAGATATGGTACATATCCAGGCCCAGCAAAGCCTAAATCATTTGAGTGTATGTTCAGCAAGAAATCTGACCTCCACCTCCTTCTGACCTGCAAGGTGCCGTGCACAGAAGGCTGAAGGAAATATTCCCTGAAGCAGCAAAGGAGTCCATGAAATGCATGATTTTGCAGAATGACAGCCTTTAATCAGGCAGCACTTCTGATAAAATAGCTCAAAACTCACGTTCTTCCCCACGTAACATGTTTTGTTCACTGCCAGAGGTGCTCCTGTCCATATCTTAGGCTAGACCCCCCATTTCAGATGTGCATTTAAGAAAAGGAAGAAACTTTTCTTAAGGAAGAACCAGTGGACACTCCCTTAGGCAAAACAAATACATTCTGGTTTTGAAGGCAGAAAGAATTTAAAAACCAAACCCAACAAACCCTCACAATTGTACCAAATGTTATCTGAAGACAAAGTCACCCAACAAAATATGAGAAATGCTAATAAACCATAAACGGTCAACCACCAAGCTTCTCATCCCAGCAGTGAACTACTCAGGAAAGATCTTCCCCTCTTGCACAAAAGATAAAATGCTGCACAAAAAGATACCAGCTCCAGAGCCCTCAGCTTCCTGCCCTCTTGTGCTGTCAGGGCCATAACACAATCACCTCCTTTGTTTTTCAGAAGCGTAACCTGGCTTGTCTGATCCGTATCTGACGCACACAGCCAGGCTGTTTAAATCCTGTGGCTTCATCCTATGCCACATCTCCAAGACCTTCCTCCCAGGCTGCCAGACTCCTTCCTGGCTGGTTGGTTTTTCATGATTAGCCCAATGGCGTTGCCCTAGCCATGAGTTAGAATCATAGAATGGTTTGGGCTGGAAAGGACCTTAAGTTCATCTAGTTCCAACCCCCTGCCATGGGCAGGGACACCTCGCACTAAACCATGTCACTCAAGTTGATTATCATGTTTATTATCATGTTTTTGCTTCTTTGGACTTTTTATATTTGCAACATATATACATATGTTTCATACACATATATACAGTATACATTTATATACACACCTGTATACTTTTTAAATATATATATATATACTGTCTAATGTTTGCAACAGTGCATGCCCTGCTTGTTGGGGATGATTAGGGATGATTTTTTTTTTTCCTTCAGCTTTGAATACTTTATGATTATTCATGAAACTCCCAATTTTGAAGAGTGCTTGTGGCATTTGAAACAAAGAAGTGGAGATGCACAAGGACAGTTTCGTCACCTGCTGACCTGGCTCCTTGCTTACTAAAATCTAAAACATCAGAGAAAACCTTTTTAATCCCTGTGTGTTGATCTCGCAACAGGCAGCAACATATTTAGAAGCCTATTAAAGTTGTTTAACAGGCTAAGCTCAGTGGTCTTTCAGTCACAGCCGCCACTAGGCACTTGGATCAAATCATGTTTTACAATAATAACTGTAATGTAATAACTATAAGGAAAATAAAGATGGGAGGAAGAAATTAATAAACCAAGGTTAGACTAAACGTTCAGAAATGAACAGCACTGTATCTGTCAGAAAAAGAGACTCGGATGGGTTGAAAGTCCTACTTCAAAAGAAATCTGTGTTTGAAATAGTAAAAATGAAGTTGACAAACAAGTCTATAAATTTGAGTCCCAAGGCAAAGCCGTGTGCCCTAGACTGCTCCTCCCATGTCTGTCAGGCAGCATTGTGCTCACTGGAGGCAGCAGAAACTTGGCCCTCTGCTCCCTGTTCCAGTGCTAAAAACACCAAAGTTTTGTCACAAGTTTTAGAAAAAATCTGAAAGCTTCCTGATATCTCTGAATCAGGAAAATACAAGAGAACCTAAGTTTTCATTGAGAAGGGAACAGCTTTTCTAGAGAGAACTATGAAAATGTGATCTGTGATGAATCACACAGGTTAAGAAAATACACACCAAGTAGGAAAGCAAATAGTAAGAAAACTTCCAGCATGTTTTTATGCCTTATGCTTTTAAAGGCAGTATCAGAAATTGGAGTGTAAGAAATCCATGAGTTTTGAGCACTGGTGGCTGATATTACAAAAGGAGATTCTGCTTTTTTACATCAGTGGTGCCCATACACCTGAGCGGGGCTGCAACTGGTGTAAGAGGGTTTTGTTTGCCATTGTGAAAGCCATAAATTAGAAATATTTTTCTTTAGCTTAAATCCAACCCTTCTCAGTTACAGAGAGGACTGGAATGAATGCAGTATTTCCGTTACATACATATACATTTAATATATAGGCAAGGCTTATTTTCCTGGGTGAAAAATATGAAAGGCAGATTCTTCCTTGAAGCAAACAATAAAGCAGATGTCCCAGCCAGAAGAATTAACTCTTTAGTGCTGGAAAGACCATCCACAGTTTAGTTATAAGCTGCTCTACCAAGCTCCTGGCTGTGAGCTGAAAGATAGGGAATCCAGAATAAGAAAGATGAAGAAACATGAAAAGCTGGTTAAAATGTGATTGCTTATTCCACCGACTTCTATTGAGCTCTGGCAGAAAGAAGGTCCATAAAAAAAGTGAACTTTGGGCAGAAGAGAAACATATGTGAGCAACCAATTGCATTTAACCATGTAGGGGAAGGACCACCAGAGAGCTCCTGTCTCATCAGGTTTACAAGAGTATCCTTGGAGGCTACAACAGATTGTCACGCAGACCTTACAGCAAAACACTAAAAATAAGTGGCTTGCTGTAGCTGAGCGGCAGTACATTGAATATTTTAGGGAGTCAGTACAAATCAAGAACTCTGGTCCAAAAACCACCCCAACCTTTCAGATATTCTGGCTATATCCACACCCAACCAAGTACCAATGCCAAATTCTGCTTGCCCTCCAGTTATAAATTGTTACTGCGAGACCTCTAATAAATACAGTTGCAGAGCTAAATAAGTTACAGTAAAACGCTTCAAGGGAGTGGAAATTATAAAACAGCAGTTCAGCTGGGGATTAACACAGCAAACAGAGGGAATTCATTTAATCTAAAACAAATTAGACTCTCATTTGATTAATTTGCTAGAGGCAAAGCAAAAATCTGTGGAGTAGAACTGTATGATTTCTAGTTCTTGTTCTTAAATCTTAAATAAATTAATCATGGACCACTTAAGAGTCATTCTGAGGTCAAGTAAGAAACAGCTGGCCTGAAGCCAGAAAGGATGCCAAATCTGCCCTGGGACTATATGGGGCCTATAAGCACTGCATCACTCGGTCCTGTCACTGGAAAAGCACCAGATCTGGTGCAAGGTGATTTTAGGGAAGTTGTTTCCATTTTATCCCCTTCCTTTTGTGGGTGTCAGTGTTGGCATACACAAGGTGCTACATAAAGCCGCTAGCATACATGTCCAGCTGTCACCTTTTAACAGTACACCCTGCTCAGCCATTTAAACAGGATTAACTAATGAACCAAGCTAGACCTCAGAACCAGTAGAGATGCTGGGTTGTATGGTGGCTGCAGACACGTGCTATCCAACCATTTCTACAACTTTTGTGTGCAGTAAAGATGGGCTCAAAGTCTTTGTTTAAAGACTTTGTTTGAAGTCTTGAATTAAGAAAAGACATCAATATTCTACACTGTCTTTAAAAATCTGGGCAAATCTATTCCAGGAGAGAATGAGGCATCTGGGCTGAAAATTGTCATGCCGAGTTTCAACTCAGATTTTAAAAATTCCTTTATAATCCTTCTGAAAATTCGATTTACAGTACATTAGAACTTACCCCTAAGCACCACGCTGGGAACTCAGGACTATAAGATTAATTTGTAGTAACAATGACATCCAGTGTAAGAGTTTCCTTTAAAATAAATCTCTCAAAGAGCTTTAATAGCTGGGGCCCTGCCTTTCCCACTGACTTAATGGGAACTACATAGTTATATCTCAGTGCAACTCTATAAAACTAATTTTATTATCGAAACCAGATTATTTTTTTGGGGGGTACCATTTGGGAAGAAACTGTGACCATTATTTGAAAATGGTGATACTCCTCTCTTTAGCCCATAAACCAGCGTGGATGCAGAACTCTGCTCAGAACCACACAACAAGTGCATCTCCTCCATGAGGGACTGCTTGCAGTGTCCAAAAGCCTCTACTGCCCACTCTCCATCTCAGCCTTCTCATGGAAAGGCAAAACTTATCCACTTGTGAGGTTTCTGTAATATTAACAACTGTTCAGACAGATGAGAACAATGAACACCAATATCTTTCTCATACCTCGTTTCAAAAGCTTTTTGAGCAGCAACCAGATTTATATGCATTTCTGGTCACTATTAACTGGGTCTACATTCAAAGTGACGACCTAGAGGTGAAACTGAGTGAGCAGAAGCACAGCAAGCAGCTGCAGCCTTCAGATGTTGATGATTTCATCAGTCTAATTGGTTTCCACTCATTTTCATAGCTTTTATTCTGGACAGTCTCCTGGTTGTGCTATCAGGCTGCTCATTCCCCTCTCTCTTCACAGATGCTTCGTTTCACTTGTCCTCTTCTGCCTTTCTCTGCTACTTTTTCCTTATAGTCCCTTTCCATATTCAAGCCTTTCTCTCTACTTCAATTTTGATAAACCTTCCCTCATAAAAACCTACCCCACACTTTAAACTGTTCCCTATTGACAAGGTCCCAAGATGACATGTCACGCTCACAGCATCACTGTTGTTGGCTGTGTGTGGTGCCCATATTTCCCACCCAGTCCTTTGTCTAACTTCTCACATAGTAAGCTCCTCTGGATGGGGATTACATGGATCCTGAATTTGCAGAGTACCTAGTCTTTAGGGGTGCTGTGGCAGAGGTTCAGCTGAGGCAGTCCTGGAACAGAGCCCACCTCCCCACCTCTCAAAGCACCCTTTTGGATGTCATCTGAACCTGGATTCTGGCAACAAGACTGAGGTTTTTCCCCACCTCTGTCCTTCAGGCTGCTGATCTGGGAATTTGTATGTTTTCAGCATCACAAGAAAGCAAGAAGCAAGGTCCCAGACCAGAGATCTTCTCTTGACACATAAGCTAGGACTCGAATTGTGTCTCTCATCACCTAACTATGCATAAAACAAACAAAACATGACAAATGGGTGCATTGTAATATTCTGGTCTCAAACTATTTCCCAACTGCTATGGATGAAAAATGTGAGAACTCACACTAAGAATACAAAAAAAAAAAAAAGAAAAAAAGAAAATAAAAGACTGAAGATTAAGAAATTCAGAGGTGTAAGAACTATGGGTCTGGTCTTGCTTTTCAGGCTCAAAATGAAAATAGTGCATAGGGTTGTTTCTTAACCTGCCAGTGCTGCAGACCATTGCTATAGTACTGGGGTCAGGACCAGCTGCATGGTGCAGAAGGTCAACCTTAGAAGTTAAAAGTTTAAATCGTATCGTATTTCATTGTAATGATTTAAGAGCAAACAGGTCTGTTCTCATCAGTGCACTGAAAAATTGTGCCCCCGTGTCCGTATGTCAGAGGAGGTAATTAACAGCAGTATTAAAATGGCATACACATTCCTAACAACACACGTCTCTATTACCTCCCATAACTCATTCACTTTGTTCTCCACTGACGTCGCAGTCTTCACCTCAAATTTATGCACCGAAAGGGACTGCAGTTGTAGGTGGAAGCAGTCAAACTCCAAAGACAATTCATCTTAAGCTGGTCCCTCACTTGTACAGGCCACACTCACATTATTAGGAGGATCAGGTTCACTTTCAGTGCCTGGTGAAAAGCGTCTTTATTTTGCTTTCCAAGGGGGAAGGCTTAAAGGAGGGAATCTCTGTTCTGACACACAGAATCTCAGGATAAGGAACGTTTTGTGAAGCTGAAGATAACTGGGCATGCCTCCTTCACAGCACTGAACTGCTTTTATCCTTGACATTTCCTCCAGTTCTCTTTCTTTATTTTACTTCATTTTCCTCTGCAAGACCTGACCAGCTCTGTCTCTCCGCAAGATCACCTTTCCCTCCTTATCCTATCAGGCAAAGGTGTTTGCACGTCTGGGCGCAATGGTCTTTGAGTGCAGATCTAAGCAAACTGCTCAGTGATAATGACAAAAAAGGGCTCTATTCAGCTCTCAGCTGTAGCAAAATCAGTCTGGACTAAATTTATGCTATCCAGCGTAGCAGAAGAAAGAGCCACAGGAGATTTTAAACAACTCCCTTCTTCGCAGGGATAGACTTGCTGGTGCTATCCTTACTCCAACATTGATGCTTAAGGCCGAATATTAAAAGTGGAGATGAACAATTACAACTTCATACTGAAAATACTCCTGTCATAACTAGCTTATATGCTAATTCTGCTCAGTATCCACTGCAGTGGTATGGTAATATTTCTATCTATCTGTGTAATAACTGATTTCTCTCATATTTTCATAGCTTCTAATACCCCAATTTCCTCTATACTTTTAGTAAGAATATCCTTTGACACATGCCTGATCCTCTTTCTCATCCATATGTTTAAAATCCTCTGTGCTACCAATCAGTTTAGGATACGCACCAACTGTATAGTAGCATTGCGCAGGATTTGTTCTGCATTGTATCACACATTTATTATAACTGCTCATGCCTTTGAACTTCTGCAGTAGGGTCCTGTGACATGTCCAACACACACCACTCAGAGCTCCTGCATATGTTTCATGTTTATGTCACTATATTCATATAAGCTCTGTTACAACTGGACTAAGTAAAGGTTACTGGATCACTCCACTTCTAATCCTTGGTTTTCAGATGCTTTCTGGCTTCTGCAAAATGCTTGGGACTGGAATTTTTGAAATCTGCGGTTTGAAGCTTCTATCCAGGAAAGAGCTGTTTGCAGATGCCTGTGCATTTGATTTTGTGCACATGAAGATTATACAGAGAGAGAGTTACCTTCTTTCCTGTATTAGAAAATTAGAACATTTATTCCTTTATACTGTAAAAATAGCAGTGGCATCAAAACAGAGGGAAAGACAAAACCTGTCAATAAGGTAAATATCATATAAATAGATTATTTGTTTTAAGACATTTCAAGGCACCTGAGACCGAGCAACTAAATTTGCATGTGTGCTCAGCTTTTGCAAATGGAAGCTCTACCTGCAGATTACATTCAATCTCCAAGTTAAAACATAGAAGGGATGATTTGCAGACTAGATACAAGGAAGAATTTTTTTGCGATTAGTGTGTTGAAAGACTGTCACAGGTTGCCCAGAGAGGTGGTGGATGCCCCATCCCTGGAAACATTCAAGGTCAGGTTGGATGCAGCTCTGAGCAACCTGATCTAGTTGAAGATGTTCCTGCTCATTGCAGGGGGGTTGGACTAGATGACCTTTAAAGGTCCCTTCCAACACAAACTATTCCATGAAATACAGGCTGATATGTCATTAATTGTCTGTAAAAGTGTGCACTGCACACTTGAGGTAAACTGAGCTGGCACATCCCGTGAAAGCTGAATGTACTCTACATAATGAAAACTACGTGCAGAAAGCACATGGAGCTGCCTTTGAGGCAAACTGGTCAACACTGAGCTAGGCATCCAGACTAGACCATTCAGGTGGCAGTGATTCACCGATTTCAGCGGAACACAACCAAGAATGAACCTGTCCCACCATTTCACTCCATGCATCTTTTTTTAAGCAAGAGGAACTGCACATGACAGGATATTTGGTCACATTCCAGTTCCCAAGCACATAACACCAGATGTTTGTCCTCCAGCACCATCTCTATAAAAGTGGTACATAGCAACAGGAGGAAGGAAGGAGGAGAAAGTGTGGAAAGAAGCAGCTGAGCTACCCTGGGTATGGTAATTAAGAGCTTCTCTGTCATCCTGGAGCAGAAGTCCCAAAATGACCACCTTGACTTTGTCATTGCCTGATTTGGGGCATTAGTAATAAGTCGCTATCCAAACAATATCCACATTTCAGATGAACATAGTTAAGACCAGTACTGCCACAACAGTAGTGTTTACAGATACAGTTTGAAGTAATAATTACAAAATATATCACAGATATACAGAAGAAGTTCTCAGTTTTAACAACTCTTGTCCCTGTCTTAAATTAGGGCCAGTGTTTTTGAACATGTGGTGGTGACTATGAGGAAGCTGTTTTCATTTGTTTCCCAGGCAACAAACACTCCTTCATACCCCAATAAATAACTGCAATTTAGAAGTATCATTTGGTAGAGATACATAGGACCCTAAAGCAGTCAAGTCTCTTTGTAAATCATATGAATTATTACTAAAGAGTATCACAAAGTTTGTGAGCTCAGTGTAGTTTGCTGGAAATAAAACTGCCAGCATATTAAACATAAACTTCAATTTGTTTTACTGATTTAAAACATAACACATTATGAATACCAGCAATGGAAAATATAATTTTTTCCTTACAGATATTTAGTGATGTAATTATTTAGATATTTCTCCATTCTCCAGAGAGGGTAGATACAGAGACAGCTGCAATCAACAGATCTTTCTGTTGTTACTGAGAAAAATGTCTAACTACACCAAGTCCTACAATTATTACCACCAGCAAGTTTACAGAGAAACTAGGAAAAACCAAGTCTACCCAGAAAAGGAAAACAGAGTCAAAATTTGGTTTGGCTCTCTGACTTCCATAACACTGGCAATGGCATTTGATGTGATGCTTCATCTGAAGTTTCTCTTTTCTCTTGCTATTAGCACAGTCATCTAAGAGCTCTTCTTTGCATGTTTTATTACTGATTTCCATAACTCTGCAGGGGAAAGAAGTAAGATGGCTGTGATTGCTCTTAGGTGAACTGAATAGTGATGGCTAGCAACCAGAGTGAAGCATCTCCCTTTCGCTGGAGTGCAGGGCACCAACATGTGCTCCCAGCAGGAGTAACATCTTCACTCCAAATCCCACTTCCCTGCTCTGCAAGGAAGAGTGATGGAGGCAGAACGGAAGGAGACGCAAGTCCCACTATATCTTATTGCTGTCTGCGGACCTTTGTATCCCTCCTCCCTTCAAAAACAGTGCAGTCTCAGCCCCAGCAAAAACAGAGCGTAAGACTTCTGGTGATAACAGGCAGGGGTTATATTACTGGATCCCCATTGTTTTGGTTTGTTCTTGCCATTACGCTTATGCTGATAACGACAAGCTGATGACAAAACTTTTGGCACAAGTACCTTATAAATAAAGAACGTTGTAAATACATTATTTTTAATACATTGCATGGCCCTGTAGAGACACCGTGTCACAGCGCCAGGAGTAACTTACATAGCATGTGTGGGCTTGCAAAAATAACCCCCCCAAAAAGCTTCTCCTCCCTTCAGGCAGCTATTCTGGCAAGTGAATAAATAATCACATCATTTGGTTTCCCGGGCTCTGGAAACTAAGTGTAACTATCATGATGTTTACTGGCCTCCTGGCATCTGGAATCAAACTCTGCAATCCAAGCACAGGCATACGGGTGCCCAAAAGCAATTTTCTTATATGTATGGGTTTTTTCCTTCCACCCTTTGAGTTTATTTTTACCTCTGAAGAAAAACTAGATGCAACTCTCACAAACTCCCAACTACTTCCTAAACTTTCCATAATGTCCTTTGATGTTTTCATTGTAAATATTCCCCAGTGTGTAAAGTCTCTGCCTTTTGCTGTAAGGCTATCAATTTTCATAACCAGGAGGCTGTCTTGCAACTCCCCATATACATCTTTACTAGGTTACAGAGTACCAAAATCTGCTTCTTTATTTGATTTTAAAAGCATGTAATGCCTCTCAGTCACAACTTCGTAGGACCTGGTCAACCAGTAGAAATGGCACGTTTCATGCATTTAAAACAAATAAAAGGGGGGAGGGGAGGGTCAAAGAAAAAGGAAAAGAAACAAATTTTCAGTTTTAACAGATGCAAAGCAAAGACCAAATATTTTCCAGTCGGTGGATGTTGAGGAGAAATATGCCAAATACATTTCACAAGCCAGTTAAGCCTCTACTGGCACCTAATCACTGCCAGATGTTTAGAAGCAACACCAAGAACATCGCTAAGCGTTGGTAAAAAATAAACAAATAAATCAGGGAGAAATAAAAGTCTTTTTCTCGGGAGGAGGGAGAGAGAGGGAAGAGGGGTGCCGAGACAAAACGTGCTGGGGAGAGCGCACATGACGGGGGACACACAGGGACCCCCCAGCTCCCCGGACCGGACTGAGCAGCACAAGCCAAATCGAGGGCGAGACCCACGCTCTGCCTCTCCCGATACCGGCTGCCCGCGCCCCTTCGGTGTTCTGCCCGCAACCTGCCTTCACCGTGCACTGCTCGTACCCTACTCACATACTGCCCTGCCTGCACCCTGCCTGAGTCTTGCTGCAGCCTGTCTACATGATGCCCTACCTGCACCCTTCCCTCACCCTATCTGCATTCTACCTGCGCCCTGCCCGCCGCCTGCTCCCTGCCTGCGCAC
>NW_009938647.1:0-1179 GCF_000696875.1 Nestor notabilis
ATGCAGGATACTTCCTTGAAAAAAAGACATCTCCCCATCAAAGTTTTGTAGATTGATATATTTAAAGTGTCATGTGATGGGGATGCTTTTCTCCACTAATAGTAAAACTAAAAGCATGAGGCCTACTGAAGGCTGCACTGCATGCCTGGCTTTTCTGAAGCAATGCTACCATCAGCTCCCATGGCTAAGGATTTGGCAGGCTTGCACACCAGCTGAAATATGCAGCAACATTTACAGAAAGCATCTGAACATCCCAGTGTTTTGATTTTTTTTTTTAATCCCATTTCCCATTGCCATCATACTAAGGATTCCACAAACTTTACTGCTTTTGGGGAATAAAATATATTGCCAAGCCAATCTTACACATGCATATACAGTCCTGTTCTCCAGAAACTCAGTCATGGTAGTGAACAGGTGCAGTTGCTGGTTTTTCTTTTTCTCTCTTTTTACCTTTTTATTATTATCATTATTATTATTAAAATAGTAATGTGTTAAGTTTGATGGCTTCTAGTTTTATCACAGCCTTCAAAAGAATGATCTGGTGAAGAATGTTCACCAGCTTAATCAACTTAGGCATATTAAGATGATGTAAGTATTTCTGTAATGAAACCAGGAAATTCTCACCCTGGGATACACCTGTTTTCTACACATAGATGATGTGGTTCAAGCATTGAGGCAAAAACTAGCAGTAAAGCAAAGATTCTGTGCTCAGGTTTATCAGAAGCAAATAATAATTGCAAGCTTTATCCAGTGTTAGAAACATGGATGTATTTAAGCAGTAAATCCCCAGACACGTAATATTGTTTCAATTATTTTAAGCTTTTTTTTAATCAAGTCTAAACATGTGATAACTTGGAGCCCACTCAAAGACTATTCAGCCTCCAACAACTCTACCTTAAGAGTGTTATTAAAAAATAAGCCCAATGAGTAACTACAGGCAAATTTTTCATCGCAAGAAACAGACATTCCTTTTCTTCTGCAAGTTAAACTCAAGAGATCTAATCTATCACTTCGTAAGTGTTTCCACATACTCCAAAGGCTTTCCCTTTCAAAGTAGCATCTGCATACCAAAGAATTTTCATGGTGTCTCTTAAAAAATTTAATACAAGCATGATATGAATGACAGAACTCTTCTGGAATGTGCTACAAAGCCTTTGTGGTTGAAGACAACTGCTGAAC
>NW_009938647.1:1194-24064 GCF_000696875.1 Nestor notabilis
CAGTAACAAATGTCTTTTTACTTTAGTTACGAACATAAAAAGCCCGTAAAACACACCAAACCTGATCTACCATTACAGAATTTGAAGGGAATTTAATCACCACCTTTACAGCAGAAACAGGGCCTTAAGCTGTACTGCTGCAGTAATTTCCAGGTTCCTTGCTTTAATGAGAAGAACTAAGTATGAAAATTGATTCAAGTATGGCCAAAACCTTACAAGGACTGTATTAACACCATTAAAACTAGTTTTAAACTAATCCACTGGATTATCAAAAGCATATTTCAGTATTTCGTACCAAACTGTAATAGCGTTGTCAGCTTCCACAGTGTTACCTCTGTAGGTCTGAGCCAAAGCTGGATGGTGTATAAACACATCTTGAGGAGAGAAACTTCTGAATGGGAGCCACAGCTGACAAAACCAAGCAGTTAGTGTAAGCTTGCCTTAGACACGCAGTGGTGTGTGTTAAACTGGTCATTATTAGAGCTGTTGGGCATTATGGCTTACTTATTGAATATTCAATAGAAATGCTTTGTACGCTTCCCTATTCCTATCATCACACATGTCTAAAAGATACTGAAGTGGCAGTATGAGTTTAAAACACAGCATATCTGGTACAAATTCAGTCTGACAAAGCTTTGATAACACCATGTTTAAAAATCCACCTTGATTTTTGAAACATCACAGAGCTTTCCAGCTTCACAGATTACAACACATCATCTCTGTTTTCCTGTTATGAATTCTTCCTGCCTTCATCCTCCCCACTTCCCGTTTATATTTATCTCTGTATTGTGGTATTTTCTATCCTTTGCTACGACATGCGAAATGCCAAACTTGTACCTTCTATAGGCAATTCCTGTAACTCAACACATGCCCTTTGCTAAGGGCACGGAAACAAACAGGTCCTCATTTGACATGGCTCATCTGGCCAATCTGCATCTACCTGATCAGCTTTCAAAAAGAACTTTGATATTGAAATGAGAAAGTACCCAATGCATCTTCTCCAGTTACTGTGATATTCTGCTTATAGGATTCCCAAACGAAATACTCCAAAAGCTTTTAGCCCATAGCTGTAAAACAACAAAACGCACAGCAGCAGCAGCAAACAGTAGCAGCAGCACAAGACATGCAGTGAGGGAAGTACACAATCCATACATTAAACAAAGGCATGTACACAACAGGCAAAAAATAAAGGGCCACATAGAGTAAGACAGCCTCTTACACGTCTGCCTTTGTTAGCTGGAGTACAGGAAGGAGAGCGCTTTAACAAAGAGAGGAGGAGAATATGTTACAAAACCAAACAGTGACACATACATCAGGTCAGAATTGGTCACTCTACATCTCCAGAAGTAGTGGTTAGACACATACAAACATGTTCATTTTTACAAGGGTTCTGAAAACAAGATGTTCTGGGGCAACAAGTGGGAAGACACATCCAAAAAAAGGAACAGTTGTTTTAAAGTGTAGTTTTACTCTGGCCAATAGCAGTGAAACTGCAGATACATTAGACTAATAATGTGCAGTTAGCGTCTCTGTACTGTGAACAAGGTGAATAAAGCAATCTCTTAAGAGTCACAATATGTCCAATTTAAAGTATCACCAAGAACCAGAATTATTCTAAACTTAATTATGAATGTGCAGGTAGGGTCAGGGCTCTCACCACACACCACTATGGCTTATTGTGTTTCATAATGAGAATTCAGAACATGATTTATTCTGTGCTTATTTACAAAGTTCAGATTTGTTTAATCTAACCCAAGCCCATGGGGACTGCACGTGAGGAGAAATTGCAGGAGGATTTAAGACATGTGTTTTTAATTTGTGATGTGTTGATAACAGGGGAAAACCAGTTTTTTCTAGCAAGTGGAGAAAATAATTTTGCCAAGGAAAAGTGGGATCTCATTTTATTGTTATTAAGTAATCCCAAATTCATCTTTAAATAAAACAAGCTGATTGCTTCTAGTAGCTAGCAAGATACACAAAGATCCACCTGGCAAAAAACCCAAATCAAATCCAACACTTCCATTATCAGACACTTGTAGTGATCACAGGAGACTGAACACCTAGACAACGTTACTGAGAGACAGCCTGCAACACATGGGAGAAACAGCAGCAAAGATTTAGGAATTAGTATATTAGAGTCCATGAGGGTGCCTTCCCTCCCCTTCAAAATCAAAAACCAGTGACAGCAAATCCCATCCCTACTTCCCTTTGCACCCTACCATGTACACAGGAGATACAAGAATGGTTTCTGAACACATGGGTTTCCACAGCTGTGAGGGTTTAGGCATCAGTTCTGCCAACCTCACCAAGTATCTTTTCCAGGAGGAACAGCTGGAACCACCAGTGACTGCTACTCCTCTGGATAGCGAGCTACCACTTCTGCTCAGCATCTGCAGGCTATGGAGGCAGCAGGACATCTATATTTACTTCCCTCCAGTAGAAATTGCAGAACTGCTGTTTTCCTCAGTGAAAAAATGAGAATTCACTCCAGCCATTCACAGAGTGCTATAAACAGTTAAGTTGTTTGGATGGCAGACACACAGGACATACCCACCCCGGTAATCTCCAGATGTCATTAGTGGGCCAAATTCAGTGCTGCTTACACATCCACAGGTTAAATAGACTTTAGAGATCTTGCAAAGAGTGCTAGATAACTGCAACTGCACATTACTTTACACTCACTCTGTCATTTCTTAATGAAGCACAGAGGCTGAAGGAACAACAGAGGCTATTAGTAGAATTTACTTTGCCTCTTTGATCACAGGAGAGGCTTTCCTGAAACCCATGCAGTATTCAGGACTGCTTAAGTCCTACCTGAGGGCTTCTAATTTTTCCTTAGTCTTAAATGTAAGGCACTGGAACAGGTTGCCAAGAGAAGCTGTGGCTGTGTGTCTCTGGCAGTGTTCAAGGCCAGGTTGGACACGGGGGCTTGGAGCAACCTGGTCTAATGGAAGGTGTTCCCACCCACGGCAGGGGGTTGGTATTAGATGGATTTTAAGGTCCCTTCCAGCCCAAACCATTCTATGATTTTCAGGTTTGACTAAGCACAGATTAATTCTTCTTGGGATGCTGCAAGAAACACTGCCCTTCAAAATAACTACTGTCAAAAAGAGACACTGGAAAGGGAACGGAGATCGCATCCAGTTGTGAGGGATTTTTAATACCCTTATTTTCATTTAAGTCTGCCTAATACTTTGATATTGAACCAATTCAATGAGCTAAACATAAATTAACCAGTAATTTTGGTAATTCAGAGGCTTTATATTATGAATTTTGCTGTGAATGAATCAAGTAATTGTCCAATACATGAAAGATGGAGAACTGACTTTAAGCACAACTGAATTAAAGCACCTTTCACCTACTAATGCCTACAACAGCTTTATTTCTCTAATAAAGACAGGTAGCTCAACAAGTCTTGTATTTGCCTGCATAGTACCCCTTCCCATCTTTGCAGCCATCTCTCTTCTCCTGCAGTTCTGGCAGTTTTGTGTGCCCCAGTGCTAAGAGATGGTAGCCCCTGGCCAGGCCAGGCCAGAACTGTACCTGTGCTCAAGGCAACTGAGAAAAACCTGCTCCTGTCGGAATCAAGACTGAAAATATAACAGGGAAAGTTTGATTCTGTGTGTTTTAAGCCATCCACATGCAACAGTATAGTCATTAATACCTGGACTTTTACCTAAAAGATGGGGATTTGAAAAGATTTGATCTGGGTGGACCGATCAAGAAGAGTATCTCAATAAATACAGAGTAAAGTACTGATGTCCTTCAAAACTAACTAGACAGCAACCAGGAGAACTTTCTTCTCCTAATTTTCCTCCTCTGCCACACAGATAATCTACTTTTATCAGCTTTTAGTAGAAGGTATTAGTTATTTTTAAAGGTAACTTTCTATGAAATAATCTGTTGCTACAAACTAAGTGTTCCTAATAGGAAACATAGAGAACACTTCTTTAATCCCCATAAAGTTGTGAGTATTATTCATTTATTGTAGATTTAACATGCCAGGAAACTACTTGTTTTCTTTTTTGTGTAAGACAGTTTTCTGTATGCTACACAAAAATATAGGCAAATACTTCCTGCCACAGTCCCAGAGATGTACCTTCACATTTTGGCTAAGGTATATACCTGATCTAGGGGGAAAAAAGCATCTAGATGAAAAGTATTCTTTCAGAGTTTGTGGAAGGAAATGCCACCAGCAAAACAGGCCCATGTGCCATACACCCTCTCTGTTACACCCTCCACAGCAGCCATTTCTAGAATAAAATTCATTATATCACATTTTAATGCAAATAGGACTATACTATTTTAAAGGCGTATGTATAAATATGTGTATACACATACATACAAGCACACACAGACACACACACACAAAATATACCTACGGAGTTGTAATGGATGGTTCTCTACTATAGATGCAAAGTATATACTCTGATTTTAATAAGCTTATTATTATTTACTTCTCTGTGCCTACTACTTCAGTCTGGAAGAAATATAATGCAGTCAGTTTTCAGCTTTAAACGCAATTCCCTTATTATGCAACTAAGTAGGCTAAAATATTGAACAGTGCTCTGACAGAAAACTACTATCTCAAATGGCAATAAAACCCAGTAAGTTCACTTCAGTTATAATGAGGTGAAGTTACATTTTAGCCTATATTCTGACAATACAGACTAAAAGAGAGACACTTTGTTTATTTGAGCAAACAAATTAACTGTATGAAAGGAAAACATTTTCACTGACGTTATCAGAAAACTACTGGAAACAACTGATGATAAAGTAATAATATGAAGCAACAGAACGAAATTAAATCAACATTCCAGTGGTTTTGGAACCATTTTCCACAGGCCATATCAATAGATAAGGCCCAAAAGCAGCTGCTCCCCATTAGAAAAACTGTTCGTAAATAATAATTCTTCACCTTAACCTACAGAAAAACATTTACTTTAAAATCTAACATCTGTCTATACAAATAGGTCTAAGTACGCCATTATAGGCAGTCTGTTTTCTTCTGCACTTGCAGATTTAAATTGACTGCATTAATATTTGACTATTCCAAATCAAACAACTGCTCTCTGTTATTGGGGGATTTACTGGTTTGAAAATCAGACTTACGTCATCCATAAAATCAATCAATGAGGATGAAGAGGAGGAAAAGGAATCCTATTTTAATGAAAACAGCAGTAAAAAAAAGAGAGAGAAAGAGATGGATGAAGGAAACTGTTCAGTATAAATAAAAGTGCAAGACTAAAGAACTGTAAGTAACTACTGCCAGTAACAGATACCTCAGTAAGTTGCCATTAATTGCCTTTCACAGACAATTAATAAATTACCTGTGTAAATCCCAATGTTCTTCCAGCATTCACTCAATAAAATAATATTCCTACACTCCAACAGGAGTTTGATATCGAAAGTAACTTGTAAGTAGTTCAAAAGCAAATAAAAAATGGTATTAATGTGAGGACTTCAAGAGAGAACAATGAATTAATGAATATGCAATGAAAAGAAAGTAAATCTGGGGACATCAGTAATATCAGGGAATATGCTCTGTCATGTGATGACCTTGTACACCCATCAGGAAAAACACCGGGGGGCATTTTAGACCAGTGTGTAACTGTACATGTGCCTTGTTCCCCCTGAAGTCAGTTTGACCAGTGTTTCACCCCAGCTGTTCTTTTCAAAGACAAATGGTGCATTGCTTACTGTTGATTAAAAATAAAAAAGAAGATAGGAAATACACAGTGTCATCAGTTTCAAGTTTTTGCTTCCAGGTTTTCTACCTAAAGTGGCTTTTTGTCTAAAATTGGCAAAGGAATTAAACAGATTTACATTTTAAGCATATAGGATCTGCAGAGAGGAGATGAATAGTAATTATCTGGATTTTACAGATCTGTTTAAAATGAACAGAAAATGAAAACCACCTGATAAATACATGGTACCAAGGACTTCATAGAATACACCCAAGGATTATTTACGTGTTTTCTCTCATTTTTACCAAACCAGTATCTGCAATACTTAGCATTTTTCTAAACACAAAGAAAAGCCATTTGAACAACTACACTTTCCATGTTCACTACAAAACCAGGAGAATTTCTGTAGTCAAGATTTGAGAGAAATTGCTACGATCACTAGTGTTCAACAGAAGACAGCCAGCACTGTAAATGACAAACAATTCTCACAAATATAACTGAAGCAATACATAAAAACACAATAGCAAACTCTCAGTAAATATGCATATAATGTGCACATAACAGCAGTAGTTCCATTAACAGAGAGAGAGAATAGCTGTACACTTACTTCAAATTGATCCAGAGCAGAGGTAGGCGCATTCAAAAATGCCAAGAAAGAATTCTGTGAGTCTTGGTGCTTTACACCTAGAAAACAGCAGCAGGTTTTTAAGCTACAGAAAAATGACCTTTTCATGGAGGACCTTTGCCTTGTGGAACTGGGGTCTGAGTATTCACCTGAACCACCTACATTTTTTGAAGTGAGTTGTCACAGTTGGTCTGTTTTCCAGAGTAAGACCTTTTCAACAGACGTTACACCCTCTAAGCAAGCAGCCTATGTTTAATTAACATTTTACAAGCTAGGATGTGTGTGGAGTGAATTCAACATGGAAACATACTGTAAGTCTATGTCTGTTAGGCAGAAGGCACAGGTTCCTAATGTGCTTATGTCCACTTGCAACATGCAGTGCATAACACACAGGCACAGAGACTAACAGTGGGTGCCAGCCATCTCTAGTCACACACTGGACAGCCTACAGTGATGAGATGACTGTAGCCAACAGTAAGGTTCCACAGCAATGCACAGAACATGTTGTCTATGCCTGCCTGCTACCTCTCACTTTTTAATGTCCAGGAGTAATACAATCCTGGGCAAGCTTTAAATGTCTCTGTTACACTACACCATTTCCATGGTTTTCAGCCAGTAAGAAGAGCAGGAAGTCTGCATCCTCCAGAGCTGCAGAGGCTGGCACATCTTGACTGTTATTTTAACTTGCTCCAACTGATATTTCTTTTATCTTCTTCTTTTCTTTGGGGCATAATTCAAGTTGCTATGTGGGTGTTTATAAATCACAGAAGTATACAAACTATAGCTTCCTGAACAGTATAAATATTTATATATATATATTTATACACACATATATATTTACACATACACACATATATTTATATACTTATTATGACCAGAGCCTCCAGGACTGTGTGCATCTCAAAAGACTGATGCTATCAAAGGACACTTACTTCTCTTAGAAAATATCAGTGTCTCACTCTAACTAGATATATCACCTTGTTTGCTCTAAATATAACCCACAGTGAACCAAGAGTTACAAAGAACTCTTTCCTCTTTCAAACATAAATAGACTGAAACCCCACTAAAATACTAAAAACAAATCTCAAATTACCTGCTGCTTTACAGCATCTTTTTTAGTAATCTTTTTTCCCCCACCCTTCTAAGTTTCTGGAATACGTTTATAAAGAGCAAAGGATTCAAGTGCTAATCTAAGTAAACCCTTCCTAGAAATCAATTTCCACACACAGGAAGTTACTCTGCTGCAGTACATTGACTACATTTGAATCCTCTATACAGTTCATGATTCAAACATCAATATATTTATTCTCATAAGAGAAAACCAAGTCCAAAAAGGATAAAGGTTTTGGATTAAGGTGTATTTCTAAAAATAATATTTGAATAGTTGCAGTAGAATCTTATTAATTTACTTCTGGCAAAGAGTGTAATAACTAACTTTTCGTTAAATGGTACATTTTCTTTCTTTTCTTTAGGAAAGGAGTAGAAGTTTATCTCCATTTTCACAAAAAAAAAAACCCCAAAAAACAGTAAGGTCTCAAACACTGGAAAAAATACAGCATACAATTATTAATTATAAATTCTTAACAGATTGTTTAACGTAAAGGAAGATTTCAGATGTCAAGTAGCCATGCAGAATATTTAAGACAGTTCAAGAATCTATAAATGAAAGCTAAAAGCACTGTTGTCTCCAGGGAGATACTACCAAGAGTTCCTGTCCAAGCCCTTGGAAAAAGCATAATATTGGTATCAGTGCTAAGCATCAAGATGAACAAGTATCAATTCCCTAAGTCTTATTTGCTTATTGGCATCAGTCATTTCTTAATGTTCTGCATAGGTTTGTATTATTTTTACCAGCCAACCAGCACATGGAGGCTGAATATAAGAGATGAATGTACAATACAGTATTGACCGACATGCCGCTAGGTTGCAGAGACTGAAGAGTATTTGACATCCCTATGCAGCAATTGTTGCTGGGTTTTGAAACTCTGGAGTTCAAAGAGTTCCCTACAGAAAATTAAGTAATTCCATTTGGCCTGAAAAATCACTTCTTCCCATGTGATTCAGCAGATCCCAACATCAGAGCTACTGCAAAGAAGCAGCCAAATCATTTATCATCATCTCTTAATGAAATTTTTTTTTCCATTTCAGAATTACCAAAAGGTCTTTTCTCTCAGCAACAATGTGAAATACTGCTAAGACAGACGCACTAGAAAACCCAGAACATACTCTTAAAACCACAGCAAAGCACACACGACCGCAGTGCTCACTGCATGGTTACAACGCCAATCAACAAAAGTCATTCCACAAACCAAATAAACATACGACTGCCTCTGCAGTTGTTTATTCTCTGTGTAGACAGACCCCAAACATTCCTAAAACACCACCACTATGATCAGCATTGAAGTCTGAATACCTTTACCCATGGTAAAGGCGGGAAAAAATGCATCTGTACTTGCAACAGTGTTCTGGCAGTAAGTCACCATACACATGCCAAACAAAAACAATGCAATTCCAACTCAAATAACAGCTTCCTGGTTCAAGCGTATCAACAAGCTCAAAGCGCAATACAAGTACGTGTTAGAAATGCAAATGCAACTGCTGTGGGTACATCTTAACATGCAATTGTTGTGCTCACGTTTTGTATGCCAAAGTCTGTCAGTACCATATTTTACTTGCAAGGTGACAATTGTTAAGATGTACCCACCAAAGCGAAACACGTTATTTACTTGGATATCAGTTGCCATACCCTTTTCTGATCTAAGGTCTTCTGTCTCCTTTTTCAGCCTTTCAATATCTGTCAAGAGTTCCATGTTCTTCTTCTCAGCTTCTTGCAATTTACTTCAAAAGAATACAAACAAAAAAACTATGTAAATATTGATAATCCACAATACAAGTCACTTTTTTTTATCCATAGAATCATAGACTCATAGAATGGGTCGGGTTGGAAAGGACCTTAAGATCATCTAGTTCCAACCCCTTGCCATGAGCAGGGACACCTCGCACTAACCATGTCGCCCAGGGCTCTGTCCAACCTGGCCTTGAACACTGCCAGGGATGGAGCATTTACCACTTCTTTGGGCAGCCTGTTCCAGCGCCTCAGCACCCTCACAGTAAAGAACTTCTTCCTCATATCTAACCTGAACTTCCTCTGTTTTAGTTTAAACTCATTCCCCCTTTTCCTATCACTACAGTCTATCTTTGCATGCTATTTAAAAATTAATGCCCAGCAAGCTTCTGGATGTCATCAAATGCAGAATGAATTCAGAAATCTATTGGGACCTGTTTAGTATGGTATTTAAAAAAAGCAAACCAACATTAAAAGCAATTAATTGCCCCTGTTTATCCATTAAATAGGTTCCTGTTTCTAATTAAATAGTAATTGTGTGAGCCTGTATCCTGTGAATGAGAAAAAAAGACCACATGTATTTTTATGCTTAAAATTGGGG
Source organism: Nestor notabilis (assembly GCF_000696875.1). NCBI lineage: Eukaryota > Metazoa > Chordata > Aves > Psittaciformes > Psittacidae > Nestor > Nestor notabilis. The sequence continues at coordinate 10,953 of NW_009938647.1, forward strand.
TTTTTTTGTTGTTTTTTTTTTTTTTTAATTTGTTAATTCACAGTGCCTCTGATACTAATAGATGATGTTGAACTGTTTTTCTTCTCAGTTACTTCACAGTTAGTTGTCTTGGCACTTGCTGATTCATAGCTGATAGGTAACACATGTCTACCACACTTCTCATCCTTGCCTATCAAAGCAAACAGTGATTCTCCTGTTCTTAGAGAATCTACAGTGATGCCCATCATGTTACCTAGTGTGAAAAACATCCAAGTCAGGTGGACAAGGGATTTGCACCTTACAGACAATATATTTGAATCTCAGCTCTGTCCAACTGCTTTCCTAAAGTTGCAAAACAAGTCAAGTGCTCCAAGCTAAATTGAACCTGGAGACCTAGAAATGGAATGTCTTCCCACTAATCCCTGCTTTAGGCATTCACCTAAATGAAATCTAAAGAGGGAGGGGGGGGAAAAGTCTGAGGAAGGCATACAAGAATTCATAATCTTCCATAACCACATCTTATTACTGTGCAAATCTGTATGCAAGGATTGATTTTTGTCAGCTAACCCAATGAAGCTATCAAGAGAATGGAAGAGAGCATGTTCTAAGACACAAAACCAAATTCTGCTTGCATTAGAACTTGTTAACACAACTAGGAGAGACTGTATTAAAGATATTAAAGATAAACTGTCCCCTCTGAAAGTCTTCAATATGGGTGAACAATGTGCAGCTTCAGCAAAGAAATCCAACAGGATGCTGGGTTATGTCAACAAGGGCATCACCCCCAGAGATAAAGAAGTCATTATCCCACTCTACTCTGCACTTTCTAGGCCATAACTGGAACACTGAGTTCAGTTTTGGTCCCCACTATTCAAAAAGAAGAGGTGGACAGGCTGGAGAGGGTTCAGAGAAGGGCTACAAAGATGATCCAAGAACTGGGAACCTGCTGTGTGACAAAGAATGAGAAGTGGATTTGTTCAGCCTGGAGAACAGAATGCTCAGGGGAGATCCTGTCACCGTGTTATGGTATTTAAAGGGTGGCTACAAAGAAGACAGAGACTCCCCTTTTTACAAGGAGTCACATGGAGAAAACAAGAAGTGATGGGCACAAGTTACTCCTAAGGACATTCCAATTGGATACAAGAGGAAAGTTTTTCAGAATGAGAACAATCAGCCATTGGAATAATTGCCTCAGGGAAGTGGTGGATTCCCCAACACTGGACACTTTAAAGATGCAGCTAGGCAGGGTGGTGGGACATCTAGTCTAGGTCATGCCATGCCTAGAAAGGCTGGACCAGATGATCCTTGATGTCCCTCCCAATCTGGTATTCATCTGCTTAAACCACGAAGAGCCATAGGGTCTTTTTTTCACATTTGGAGGAAAGAAACTGGCACATCATTCATTATCAAATTCTGACAGACAAGATAGTTAAAATCAAGATTTGATGACACTCCCTGGGAGGTATCACAGTATATTTCCATCAGAACAATTCAGTCTTACCACTCTGTAGATATACAGGAAGCTTTGACTTTGTTCAACTCATCCTGAATAGCCTGTTTGGCTCGGATTTCAGCATCAAGAGCAGACTGAAGTTCCAACCTTGCAGACATATCCAGTTTTGCAAAGCGGCGCATCTTCCAGGGCATGTCCTAGCAAGGAATAAAAAGAGGGAAAAGAAAGGCTATGAGAAAAGAAAGCTGAAAGTGAGGAATGGAACTAACTTCAACAATTACATTTCTGTCTATTATGTTCTTAACATCAGAGTTCATTAATTTTAAAGTAACCTAAAATTAAAAAATGTAGAGTACTGTTACTAGTAGTAGTATTTGTAAACTCAAGTACTATATGGGCAAGATGAAAATCTTATGCTGTCATAAGAGATTTTGTGCATTTTAGTTTTGATGTGCCTCGATTCATATGACAGCTATGAAGGACATTCACATTTCTTAAGTAAAAGACTTTAAGGCTTTCATCATCCAAAGTATAGATTTACTTCAACAAATTCATATACGATTATAAACCAGCTACTTGAACAATAACAGATAAAATCATATTATAAAGATGTTGGTGTTTAATTCATTGATAAACAATAAATTGGCTATTCAGTTATTCAGAAGGGAAGCTCTAGAAAAGTTTAACTTTTGACTAACACAGATTCTACAGACAGGTAGAATCTGCAGCTGAAACTATCACGTTAGTGATTTTTCAAACACACCCCTCCCCCAACATATAGAAATAGTCTTACTGTAGCTCTTGCACCCAAACTGGAGTTTCTCAGGGCCTCTAGTTCTTCTGTCATTTTAGAGGCCAAGGCTTGAAGATAACCTCGAGCATCTTTTTCATCACTTACCCTAAAGAATTACAGAATAAGAAAAAGGTGTTTTAACAAAGAACTGAAAGAAAAAAAAAACCTAATATCCCTTCAACAAAATAGCAACCAGAAACAGAAACAAGCAGAATACAAAAATCCTAAAGAATAAGGAAACAAAATAATACAATAAAGAAATCCAAACAGAACTAAGCCTTTACTGCTTTGCAAACTTCCATTAAAAAATATCCACCCTTAAGAGAAAGCATAAACATTAAAGAACTATGTATGTAAGAAAATAATATGTCTCAGTACAATACAATATTGGAACTAGTGGTTGACTTTACTGTATCAACTGACTATGAGAACTAGTAGTTAGAATCAGTGATGTTATTTCAAGAAATGCTAATTAAAGAGGGAGAGTCTAATTCCAATGTTATTAAACAGCATAAGCCAGAAGAGGCTGACTTTATTAAAGTCAGTGGGAGTTTTGATATTAATGAGTCACTATTTTTCCCAAGGTATGCTAGAACTCAGTGGAAGCAGCACTCCAACTTCTTTTCCCATAACATGTTGGATACACATTGTGACGACCAGATACAGATAAACTTGGCCTATACACACTACTTGGCATGTAAGAGTGGGCAAAAGATGTGAGAAATAGCACTAAGATGCTTTTTGGAGTGGAAGGTGCATAATTAAATACATAGTAAACAGAAAAGAGTGTAAAGAGGAGTAGAAAGAATGTGAAGCTTTCAAGGCAAAAAAGCAAGTGATGTAGAAGGATGGAAAAGTGATTTAGGAATCAGCATTTATCTTCTCTATTTTTAATGACATGTAAAAACTCTGAGGAAAAAAGGGACCATGTAAGATTTAAAATAAAATAGATTTGAAGCCTTATTTTTTAACTTTCTAATTAAAGCTGACAAACTTTCAGTGTCCAATTTCTTTGTCAAGTTTTACCACGCCATATAGAGCCTTCTTTATGGTAGGCTCTATAAGGTAAAGAAACACTTCAGTTATTTGGTTTACGATGCACAGAACCTTCAGGCTCTAAATGCTGAAAAGCTGCACATGGAAAAACCTCAGAGAGACGTTCCACAAAGCACGTAGAAAACTAGAAAATAAAAAGATAAAGTCAATTTTTGCAGAAATCTATACTGAGTTTAAGGAAACTCCTCAGACTCGAAGACAGAGAACAAAAGCAGTACAAATGGGGGGAGATAGTTTAGTTGTCCACTAGATGGCAAAATTCCCTCGATAATGAGACATGGTGATTAAATGCATGTTTGCATACATTGATGTGAAACGGTTCCGTGAACCGAGGAGCTCTTGCAAAGTTTGGATTTCTTATTGTTTTGCTGGGTTGGTTTTGTTTGTTTGGCTTTAAAAACAAACGATCAGAGCAAGAATAGTAAAGTTACTATTACTAATGTTTTCTCTCCTTGCCTCACTTGTTGGGGAGAGCCCTACCAAGCACAGCATCAGACCTAAGGAAGAGAAGTTCTTCAGGTTCCACACAGTCAACTTCGTTTACTGAAAATTTAGCTGAGGTTAATGGCTCTGTTTTCATATAAAAGTGCCCTCGCAAGCTTATCAACTATAATAAACCTAGCAATATAGTACATGTCCCTGTCACATTAAATTCAACTTTTTGATTGGAGCTAACACCGTGACAACCTTCAAATAAGCACTGACTAATATCTAGTCTGCTATTTGTCAGGCTGCTCAGAAACTCAGGCTCTCCAGATCTCTCTCTCTTTCTTTACAATTCAAAATGGAACCAGAGGACTAAAGGTTTTTGCTGAACAGGAGGGGTCTTAAAGCCCTGGGGTCTTAGTCCAAGCTGCATCTTACCTGATTTAAAAACCCTAAGGAAGTCCAAGAGCCATCACTCCCAATCCTCCTGGTTTCTCAATGCTTTTAAATTTCTGTCTTTGTATCACTATGCTCAATCCCTGCACCTTCTTTTCTTCCCCCCCCTACTCTCCTTAACAAAATTTGGTTTTAAAGCTGCTTCTCTAAGAAGTTTCAACACTTTGCTCTGCTCCCAAACCCTGAAATTTCCCCGTCTTCCCGAATTTCTATTTCACAGATCCTTAACTTCTGATTATTCACACCACAAGCACAACACATCTCAGAATTGTTCATGTTTTGAGTTTCTTACAGTTGAATTTGCTCAGAATTTTTGCTAAATTTTTTCCACAATTTGTGTGTGGTTTCTCCTGAGAGCAACCCAGTTGAATCTAAGCCTAACATCCACTAGGAGAATTAGGTAGGATTTAGCTCATCCATATAAGCATACTCAACAACACAGAATTATTCATTTGAACTAGTTGTCTAGGCTTCCTTTTCAATCAGTGGAGAGAAAAAGTGACTTCTATAGTACTATTCATGGGATTTTAGTTGTCAACTTAGGACTTCTAGACCTAGGTTACAGGAATCCCTCCCAGAGAGACCAGTAAGATTCTTGCCAAGTACAATGGGAATCACTACCAAGATTTCCATCGACCTCCTTTCTGCAGCAGAACAGAAATAGGGTAGTATGGCTATTTAAAGGATTCCTTTTTGAAGTGACTGCATGAACCTCCAATGCAATCAATCTCTCTCCCATCTCCCAAAGGAAAATTTATAGCTGACAATAAAAGCCACAGTACTTCTTACTCTTGTCAAGGAATGATGAGTGATTTGGCTAATATAAACTGTCAATGTAACAGCTCCATTAAGGCTGAATGCTCTGTGAGGGTCTGTTGTTACCATAGTAGAATTTGCAATGACAGTGTTTGTATCAAAATTTGGCTATATTTATAGAATCTTGGGATAACAACAGCAAAAATAAAAAGGCTTTTGTACATCTATCCTAAAAAGATTCAAGAGAGCACAGTAAGAAAGCTGGAAAAAGCTAAAGGGAACATGATAGGCCATCAAAATTACTCACAAGTTATAAAATCTGAAGGAAATAATGATTTAGAAGGGTGCAAGGAGTCATGAAGAAAGTGACCATCTTAACCACCCAAAATATGGATTTGAATAGTGCAGCAGATTTCCTAAGAGAGATATCTATTAGGTGGCAAAGCACTCAAAGGACATAAGGGACTCCTTGGGCTTGTTACTTACAACTGGACTAGAACAAATCCCTCAAACTACCATGGGCAGCTGAGCAAACTGTTTACAAACTCAGTAATTAATTCCATCTACTGCCTCCCATCCTTCATGAATCATGGCACAAAATGAGGATGGTGGCCAAACCCCATGTGGAAAGTATGCACCCAAAATCTGTATTTTAAAGTAGTATTATGTGAAAAATCTGTTAGTTTTGAAGAGGGAGCCTACAAGCTTTCCTCTACTTTGTTAGCACCAAGTCATTCTGTTGTCATACTGAAGAGGTGGACAGGTCTGGATTTAAACTGCATGTTCTTCTGAGGAAAACACAGGGCTTGTGAAGGGTTAAAATAAGGCTAGTTTTCTTCTCCTTTTCAAAATGTTTATCATTATTATAAATGTTTAAAGACTTCCTATAGCATCCTATGTTCCACAGCAAAAAAAAAAAAGAGAGAAGGATCTGGTTTCAGTATGCAGTGCTGAATTCTAAGGCCAGCAGATGGACATGACCAGATTATCTGGATAACTAATGGAAAATCTAAACATAATAAGAAAAAATATTTGAGCCAAGCTAAGGCCTCAGCTGAAAAAAAACTTAACATCAGCAGAGAGAAGTATGGAGGGAAAGTACTGAGATGTGTATCGTGACTAAGAACAGGAACCAAGGCTGATCTTTTTAATCTCCTTCAGGTTTGCTCACAGTATTTCTCTCTTTTCCTTTTCACAGAGTTGTTTAATTTTTAGTTCCTTGCTTTTAGAAAGACGTTATATTATCATAAGAGAGCAGTAAAATGGTATCTTTCATTCAGGTTAGTCTTGCATGTTCCTGATCATTTTCATTAGGTATCTTTAGAGATGCAGAACACTCAATCCCAAACCTCTTTTGCTCCCCCAGTCACATACACAGGAGATCCTTTATCACAAGCCTAAACCACATCAGTAGCACTTCTTAAAATATTAAACACACTCATAAATTGGAGGATGGACATTCTTAATGGCTGTTGGTATGTTTTTACATAGTGTTAAGTAAAACAATCCCCAGACTTGGCTTTTTCCAGAACTGCCCAGTTTTAGGAGTGCTTTCACATGCAAATCTGAAAAATGGGGTTTGGTTACCTTGGTGCATTAAGAACGACAAGCATTACCTCAAAATAATATGGAATGTGAAATAATAGACTTGTCTGTCTTGTTACCTTGATTTTTTAGCCCACATAAAAATTTCTGATTATCTAGAAATTAACTGGTCATTTAAACACCTTTTATGTATTTTTTATTTCCTTCATGCCATCTACTACACTCACAGTTGTGAGAGACGAGATTTAAAAGGAATACACTCAAAAGTGGAGCCTGCAAATTTGTTAACCTCTGCTACAAATATAATGGCCTTAGATACTATGGACTTCATAGCACAGATTTGCAGTACACAGTTTCATGTAACACAACCAGTGCCTAAAACACTTTCAGAAGCCCAGAGGACAGCCCTTCTTTCTTGTTACATATTCACATGGCAATATCCAAAAGCCAAACTTCTCCGTATTTAGACAACAAAATTATACTGACATTACAAAAATATCAAACACTGTTTAATTAAAAGAAACTTTTCCCATTTTTGCTTTGACACAACAAATTAGATTTTTTTTACTAACATGAGATGGGAATAATGAGGGGGAATAATCAAGTAGTAACCCAAAAAAAGATTAGTATATGATGATCAAATCTTCCCAGAAGTGGATAATCTGTAAAAAAAGATATGTGGATACAAACTGCTTTTGTAGATGCTAAACACTGCAATAAACCATGAAAGGGAGGGGAGAGAAGCAGGCCTGGAGAGGAAAAATAAAAGCCACCTAGATAAAACAATCTTTTTCTCTGAATAGTTTCAACTTGGGGTTTTTTGTCCTTGATTTATTAGAACTGGCCAGAAGACTTCAGAAAAATAACGTCATTATTTATCAAAACTATTATTAGAAACATCACTGGACTGGATTTGTGGTTGTCTCAAATGCCCTCCTTGTAAAAAAAACCCATCACATAAAAGTTGCACTGTATTTGTTTCATTCTGCCACATGACAAGCAGATGAAGGAAATTAATGCCGAGACACAAACACTCCGCCACTGCTTTTCCCAGGCTTGCTCCCTCTCCGAGGCAGGAGCTCAGCACATGATCCTTCCAGCATTCTTCCAAAGCCACAAGCCATACCCAATGGCCATGATTCTCCTGCACTTAAAGAAGTTGTGTTTGGTAAGACACTTTCACTCTTAAGGAGGATTTGGGTATTATTAAAATCTGAAACAAAAATACAGCACAATCCAGGCTGGTTGTAAGGTTTTACCTAAGCACTTCCAAGTGCCACATGCAAAGGCAAAAACTGAGTAACAGCCCTACCACATACTGAGGGGATTCTGCAGTGACATTAGAGCAGAGTACTCACCACTGGATGATCTCAGTGATCTGGGCCTCCCAGTGGGCCACGGACTCCTTTTTATCAGCCAGGTCTCTCATCTCTTCTTCCAGCTGCCGGTTATTCATACTCAGCCTCTCAAACATGGCGGTGAGCTGAATGAGAACGTAAACGACTTGTTAAAGGTATGAACTGCTGTGCTTCCACCTCTGCAGACTCAAACCCATGTGTTCCTGCCACCCACATTGCTTTAAAAACTGGTGCTACCCATCACGATAAACACCATGTTAACAATAAAAGCCAGAATCTCTTCTCATGTATGACCTTAGCTGTGCTGAAAGATCATCTTTAAGGACTAGAACTGCATTTTTACTCTAACTAATTAGTTTTCTGAGAATTAGTCTCCAAATACCTCTAGAACTCTTAGGAGGTTTCTGCTTTGCAACATATAGGTGTGGAATGTTCTATATGAAAAAACCTACATTGAAAGGGCAAAGCAAGGGCACAAAAATTCTTATAGCTCAGATAAAACTGCCAAACCTCTCCCTTGTTCAGTAACCATGGAGAATGGGAGGCTTAACAGATATAGGCATGAGTCAGTCCCGAGATTCTCCAGGTGTCTCACATTCCCCTCTTATTTCATTTTACTTACTTGCAGTCAGGGAAATTGAAATGCACATCTGTAAGTACAATACGTTGTATCTAGTAATTAACCTCTCACATTCACACAGCTGTCACTCATACATGCATATTCTGCAAGACAAAGCCACAGCTAACCTGAGTTGTTATGGGGAACTAAACCTTCATTTTGTTAAATGGCTATTCAGAAAGCCAAACTGGAATGAGAGATCAGATAGACTGTATAGGAAGCCCTGCTTAGGAGAATGACTCTCAAGTGAAAGGCTTCTTTTAGTATTGAGATATATTAACAAATTGAAGTGGTGAAAAAAAAAATACTAGTTTTAAATCTGTTCTGCTTTTTAGTTCAAAGTACTCTACTCCATACTTCTATTTCTTGTGATTTAAATATGCCTGACACCAAGCAGAAAAACTATCAAAGTGACAAATCTCTTGGACTAAGCCTACATACAGGCATAGTATGTGTCTTATACAGGTATGAAAATAGACTTCAATTTGAACACTGGCATGCAAACATGCTTACTTTGAAGAATACTGTACTTTCATCATATTTTTAGAAAATTTAATGCATTACAAAATGAATAGACTAGTTTAGCAAGTCTTGGCTAATGCACAATGAACTTGAATAACCTGTCAAAATGAACAATAAGGAGATAATCTAAATGCATGAAAATTATTCCTTGCTCAACAGACTTCAATTAATATGCCTTATCATTTGTATTTTTTTAATATCTCAAAGTAACACTTACTTTTAATGGGTGGGAGGGGCCCTGCTCTTTCACAGTAATTGACATGCAAATATAGTCTAAGTAACCACATTATTAACTATGTATTTTTATATTTGGGTCAGACAATGAAATAAACCACCTTTTTTTGTCAGCTTAAAGTATTGCCTAAAATGAATCTTACCATACTGTAAGACCATCTAACTCAATTCCTTCACATAAATACACATATGCATATGTGCTCACATTCTCAAATTCTAAATGCTCCATCCCTGGCAGTGTTCAAGGCCAGGCTGGACAGAGCCTTGGGTGACATGGTCTAGTGTGAGGTGTCCCTGCCCATGGCAGGGGGTAGGAACTAGATGATCTTAAGCTCCTTTCAAACCCAAACCATCCTATGATTCTACGTAGATGCTCTATTCAAATCAAATACTGATCACCGCTTTTGGTGTAATACCAATTTCTGCTATCAGTTAAGAGTTAATAATAACCAATAGAGCTCCATATTGTCCTGTCTATACATAGCACAATTGTAAACTCAGGACTCAACTGATCAGTACTTACCTTATCGAGCTCATTTGAAAGTTTTTTGTTTTCCTCTGTCAGCAGAGTCTTTTCTCGCTCATATTTCTGTTTGAACTCTGTTTCAAATTCCTCTCTCTCACTTTGGCTAAGAAATAAAATGAAGCAGAATTAGAAAGTTTCTTATTCCAAAACTCATCACACTCCTCACTCAAAGACAAAAAAAACCCCAAAACCCAATGCACACACTAGCTGAAAAGCAAGTACTATGCTGGTCATACCACAGCCTATTTAAACTAAGTAACGTATTACAGGGCTGTAAGAGGGTGTGTTGAGTATTATCAGTAAGACTAGGATCTTTCCTTCAGTATGGAATTGATAGAGCTCCACTAAGTTCATGTTTATCAATCCACTTACACTTACTACATTGTTCAGATGAATCATCCCAACACGGAGCAGCTGTGATGCTGCAGACCAAAGCGTGTGTCAATATTCTGAGATGCTCAGAGTAAATTCTCAGCTCACAGAAACATTATTCTAACTTGGGATTTCCAGAATTCCAAAGTTTCACTATAATGACAGGCAAAAATGACCAGATATAAAACCAGAACATAGAGAAGCTAAATCAGTGCACTCAGGGCTGGGTCTCTGATAAGAATAGCTAATATGGGCTAGTTTTGGGATAATTTAGAACAGAAACAGGACACTCACTGGAGCCGTTAATTCAGGTTCTATATGCTTACTATCAGCCAAAAGTGGATGGATAACCTACACACTTAGTATCACCAGATCCTAGAGCAGGTTTGGACCATTCTTTATGAGAAAGAGTTTCAAAGTAGCTGTTTCCCTCAAACCTTCCCTTCTCCTGTGGATGTCACTCAGTAGAGGAGAACCCCTGATTAATTGTACTTAACATCAACCTTGATCTTGCACAATGAATACAAGACCCTGAAAATAAATGAAACTGCAGGTCCTCTGTTTGCCAAAACACATTGTAATTTCCTAGAAGTGGTGTACAGCAGTGTTTTAGATGTGTATTTTCCACCTTGCATCCACTCTTTTCAGACTCGCTACATTTGCATCTTGTATTCACCATTTCACCAATTATTCAGGTAACTGGCACAAAGTTCATTGGTAGGTTGATGGAAATGCCAGAGATAAAGTAATATCCATTCAGCAAATACCACTGTCCAGCCTTAAAAGATTTGAAAAAGTGCTCGGTATAAAAGGGTAGTGCTGTAGAAATAAAATCCAGGGGAAACCTTGTCTTGAGCACTGACATTTTTCTTCTGGATACTGATTTGGATTTTACATTGTACAACAGAGAGTTTCCATCCTCACCTCTTTTTCTGAGACGCAGAACTACCGCGGCTCTGCCAAACTGAGAGAACACCCTTAAAAGATGATACTTGTCAGTGGTTACAGTGAACCCAGTTAAGAGTAATGCTGGTTTGAATTTCCTATTCCTAATTTAAAATTCATTTAGTGCTTCAACCACTCTTTGAAATCTAGTACAGCATGTTAGACTCATGGTGAAATTCTATGTTGCTAGGCATCCTTTGAAACGTAACACTCCATCCTAGTAAAGTAACAGACTACCCTTACTGCATAAACGCCAAGCTTGAAATTCACCACCACTCCTTTTCTGTATCAACAGATTCCATGCATATGATGAGCAGTCTAGGGAAAAGGCAGGAAGAGATTAAAGCGTTGGCTGTCAAGGGAATTAATAACAGGTCCTGCTTCTGTTTGCAAGGCACAGATTCAAAGCTAATTCCTCAGACAGTAGACCAAACTAATTTTTTATTTATTTCTTTTATTTAGCTTTTATGGTTTTCTTCAGGGTTTTTTATTCTCTATTTGTCTAAAATTTGTTCTTTTAAGGCTTTAGGGCTCAAAGCAGTCATAAATAGTGGTGGATTAAGGAAGCTTTGGAACAGTAAAAGAGCCCAACATATTTGTAGTTTTCCGTATTTTATAGTCTTAATTTAACTCCTGATTGTCACTAACTCAGTAAGTCAGACTGCTATAGTGTCATACAGAAACAAAGATACATTTTAGACAGAGGAGAATGTAGGTGTAATATATCACACCCAAATATCAACTCAGGAAAGCACAGAACAGACTCCATAGGCGTACCCTGGACAGCCAGGAAGACCAAAATAAGGCATTTGCTTTGAAGCTTGGCATCCTCCACTCCCATCAAACTTTTTCTCTCATCTGAAATCTAGCTATGTATCTGCTCTTCAAGTTTAAGACACCATATATGATCCAGCTTTCTTTTTATCAGTAAAATAACTCTAGCAAACCACATGCAAGCAATGTGAAACACAGCTTCATGGTATCACTCTTGTCACTCCAGCTCTTTACTGCAGCTGTACAAAGTGGAGAGATACTTACTGCTTTGAAACCAAGGAAAGCAGAGTGGAACAAACAGCAGCCCCCAGGCTTCTTTGTATCATACAATTTAAAACCACCAAACGCTGGTTGATAAAGCTGCCTGCTTTATAAATCTGTCATTAAATGACGGGCTTAAAAGAAACTTCTACAAACACAATTCTAAGAAATGGAATATGGCCTGATACTATGTTCCTACATTCCCAATTTTAATTGCATGGAGGTTAGGAGACTTTAACAAAGGGCAAGTACAGAAAGGGAGTTTCTCCCCCTTGAAAATTTATGCTGTTGTAATAGCAGAAGAAAGCAAGCTGAAATTTGAAGGAAACAAAGAAAACAACACCTATTTTTTAAAAACGAAACAGAAACCACCAACAAGCAAATTCCAAAAAACACAATGCACAGACTCTGACCAAGCTCTTACTGACCCTTGTTTAGAATAACCTACATAATTCACTCTATGCTGTAGCCCTGGTGAAGTAATGCAACCACACCCTTTTACCAAAGCCTTTTCATAAGCACTAAAGATTATTTTTAGACCTCTAAAGTGTTTTTGCCAAGCTGTATACACACAACTTCAACCCCCACGCCCACCCCAAGCCCATTGTTGAAATAATTCCACTTATTTCAGCATGAAGCCACCAGGTGCTTCCTTTTCAACTCTCACATTCAACACCTCTGAACTGGAAAGCTCACAAAAGGCTCTGCATGCTTGACTACAGCAGCTAAAAGAAGAAGAGGAGCTTCTTCCCAAAAATCTAATATAAATCTCCTCTCTTTGAGTTTAAAGCTATTCCCATCATCCTATCACAACAGTCCCTTGTGAAAAGCCCCTCTCCAGTTTTCTTGTAGGCACATCCAGCCTATGCATACCTGTGTTCAAGGAAGGAACAGTTCATGCACTTCATTCTAGGCTGTCTGATCTACCTCCCCTGCTGGAAAAGGACTATTAGAGAAGCAGTGTTTCCACTTCTACTGGCATAAGCTTAATTTACTACTTACACTTGAGAACTCGCTACAGTGTGGCTAAGCTTTCA